>NW_010256518.1:0-8804 GCF_000690775.1 Eurypyga helias
CAGGGGGGTGGGACTAGATGATCTTTAAGGTCCCTTCCAACCCAAACCATTCTGTGTTTCTATGATTTTATGGAATAGTTGTGTCTGCTTCATCTGATATACAACTCATCTGGTTTATTAATACCAGTATTATGCTGGTGACTGAGAAGGATTTGGCTCTTATTCAGCACTTCATTAGTAGTAATGATTACATATTTTCTGCATAATGGCTTAGAAACTTTGTTGCTATGTATGTATTTTAAGTCAGTGTCATCTACCCAGCTACAAAATGATGAGGTGTACTGCATAGAATCTTTCAATTTTGTGTTAATAACTATGTAACAAGAAACTGAAAAATGACCTTTTTAAGTATTTAGAGTGTTCTCTACAATAACCAGCAGTATTTCCATTCAGATTCCACTTATTAGAGTGCTTTCCCTAAAATCTAAGATAGAAAGTTAAGCTCTCCTGAAATACATCCTTGATTCAATATAACTAATTATAAGAGATCTTGGATGTATTTGAAACTGTAATGGAGTGCTAAAGAGCATAATACAAAACACAGAGTATTTCAGTGTTCATTTCAAGAGGAACTCCTCATAAAACCTTACGTATATGGAGGACGGCCTGTATTCCTTTGCCTTTACCTCCTGTGTCATAAATCTGAGGCTGTGCAAATTTGAATCCAGTTTTACAATTTAAAAAATATTTTAACGAGGAAAACCAGAGCCAAATGAATTTTCAATCAAGTAGATTTTGCATGAATGCAAAAATGTTGTGTTATTACTGATGAAAATGCTATTTTATTACTGATTGGTGGTCTGTGGGAATAATTTATTGGTTTTCTTTTAAAGCTGCTTGTATGCCCGGTGCAGAACAGGCCTTGTGAATGTTTCACCAGCAGCTCAAATTTTCTTGGTACATGACTCAGGGAGAAATACTAGCTGTGTGGTACAAGTCAACTGTGGAAAAATACAGTGTAAGAACATTCTAAGAACCCCAGCTGAGGCAAAAGTGGCTATCGTGGGGCCTGTGAAAGGCACTATGGTTATGTTTATTGACACAATTAACACCTTACTTCTAACACAATTCAGTGAGCCACAGATACTACTTGTGCAAAAAAACCTGCTCCTTCAGTAATTTGCAAATCCCACAAGACCATCATTCTGTCAGCCGTGCCGCTCTGTTAAACAACCTTCCAAGTAATCAGCTGCAGGAAACCTGAAAGATATATTATAATGCTATGTATTAATTTACCTGGTTCCTTAATAAGTTTTAAATAAACAAAGTTATCTAGCTAATTAGCATTCAGGGGTAAATTATATTCTTTGAATCTCTGAAGTTCTGAGACTGGATAAAATTTTCTGAGACAAAGAAAAATAAGCACTATCAAACAATAGGGAATATCATACTAGGAGGTATTATCCAAGAAAGCCGGAAGCCAGTGTTAACTGCTTGACCTAAGATTTCTGCAACACTGTTTAAAAAAGCCAAAAAGGGCTCTATTTTTCTACAGTTCTTAAAGAGCTTTGGTGGGCAGTTTTTAAGCAGCTATGGTCTCTTAAATTAATGGTCATCACCTGTTTAAATCAGCATAGTAGTTTCTGAAAATTCCTTCAAGCTCTGAGATTTCTGTTGATCAAATACCCTGAAAACATCAGCCTCCACTTGCTTTTCTAGACCCCACAGCTGTAAATGCGCAGAATTGCAACTGAGATGTAGATATCTGTGTCAGAGGATCTTGGGCTTCTGCTCCTCCTTTGTCAGTGAAGTACAACAGTACAATTGTTTTCTTCTCGACTCTTACCAAGATAAGTATTTCAAAGGGTTTTGAGGCCCTGAGGTATTATAGAAATTGTGTAAATACCTAGAATAGATAAAAATATGAGTGCAAACAGTAACCTTGTTTATAAAGCAAACTGTAATCTTTAAATACTCTACATAAAAATTTTCTTGAGAAATAAAAATTTATTACAGCTATATATTACTTGTCACTTTGTGTAGCTGCAAAAAACCTGAGTTCAAATTTTTGACTAAACTAAAAAAAAACAACTATAATGATTTTGTACATTAATACATAAACATTAAAGAATAAAAAAGTAGTTGTTTTTTGGTTTTTTTTGCGGCTATCAGCTGTGTCTGCTGACAAAGGATGCACCACTGAAAGTGGTTAGTAAGCATGGGGAGAAATCAGCACAGGAGGAGGAAGAGTGAAGGGAAGTGGGAGTTCCTGGGGAGAGGCACTCTCACTTAAGAGCTAACAGTTGTGGAACTACTTTCTTGCACTGTGTAGCATTGTAATGGGTTTAAGAAACTGTAAGTGTGGTGTAATCTTTCTTGGATGTCTTATATGGGATATCTGCTCCCTTAGTGTCATCTGTGGGCAGACAGCACTACCTCAAGGCTCTTCATTCTGTTCTCTCGGAGGTCTCCTGGGATCCCCACACTCCTGTTAAAACCCCTGTGAAAGGCAATTAAAAAGCAAGCCTATTGGCCCCAGGCTTAACTGTACTATAAGGGGACCCATATCACTGCTGGAAAAATAAGCAAGGTGCTGAAAACTGAAAGATGCTGAAGATCATTTCTCTGGAGAGAAAGGGGCCGTCAATAACCTTCTCATTTATTTTCTGACTTAAACACTCTCTTGTCTCTAGGCACCCGTTAGTTGCATTACGACATGGATCACATAATCTTATTTATTTGTATTAATGATGGCTTGGGATTCTCTGCTTGGTCAGGCTTTCAAAACAGCCTTGCAAAAAAAGTCTAACAAGTTTTATCCTGACCCTGCACTGACAAGTGTCTCACCTACTAATCCACATTTGTGTGTGTGCTTTATGTGCCCCTGAGCAGCCTGTAATGGGCAGTCATTCTCAGAAATAAAAGGATTCCCAGCTTCCCTTCCCTTCTCTTCCTTTCCCTTTTGCTACTGTATGCAAATAACATAGTAATAAAGGACACTCACGTACTGAAATGCCTGGAGAACATACTTCAGGAAAAAGGACTGCATTAACAGGGCTACATCAAAGATTACATAAAATTGACACTACAGAGAAAAAAAAAAAAAAAACCAACAATAAAAAGTAATTATTTATTTTTACCAATTCACAAATCATTCAACGGATTCTTGTGCATGCACCTTCTCAAAAGTGACTAGACACCTTCTCGCGTTATCTTGCTCCCCACATCAAGCAATACTCATTAAATAGGACTAGGACTGCTATTTCTTTCTGCCTTCCTGATGTGAGAACTCTGAAGATTTTTGTTCTCTTGCCTGAAGTCAACTAGACTCTGTTTCTTCCCGATTCCTAAAGGAAATAAAATCTGTTGGAACAACTTCTCAGATTATAACACAATTTCTGTGAAATAACCCGAGGGAAACATTCCTCAAGGTGTCCAAATGACACTGTTCGAGGTGCTCAATGTGCTCCGCACTGCTAGTGCACCCCCCGATCTCACACCTTGTCAAACACTGGCGATGTCCAGAGAGATGAGAACAAGCCCATCATGATTCAGATGTGCCAGTGACAAGGATCCCTGACCCTATCAGCCTGCAGGCAGATGTCAAGGGAGGGGTGAAAGCATTCAAATTAATCATATGTTTGCCACAAATTTAAGAATTAAGTTTGTCCATGCAACAGTAATTTGCAAAAAAAAATTATACATAGAGGTCCAGATTCTTCCTTGGCTGGAAACTTTGTCGTCCTCCAGCGCAATCTGTACTGCGTATGAAACGTCAGTAACTCCATTTAATGTTTGTGCCATCTCCATTTAGCAGTGGAGATTCCCAGACATGAAATGGACATCAAGCATGCAGCAGTTAAAAGTTAGATGTAAATAAAAAAATGCAAAGAAAAAAAAAAGCCTGCTTTTAATGAGCCTGGATATCAAAATGAGGGCCACAGCTGTGCTCAGGGATATGCATGGGGGAAGGTGGGTTTTGAGCAGGATGCCGCAAGGATGAATTGCCATTACTTCCGTTGAGCTAAGTCTCTAATTGAGGTTGCCACTTTTGGGACTGCATCCCTCCAGAAAAGCTGTATCACAGAATTTAAAAGCAGGGGCTTATACACATACTATTTGTAAGGCAGTAATAGTGAATCAATCTAGGGCTTCATTTCAGCACTTCGAAAACATACACACTGGCAGTATCTAAATGGCACAGCACAATGCAGAGCTGGTAATAGACCAGATGCTGCTACTTCTTACCCTTCAGCTATGCTTCTTTAAATTTTATTAGAACATAATAAGCTCAGCTAAAAATATGCTTTAATATGTCTGCATTAGTTAACAGCCTGGTAGGAATTCTAATTATTATTGAGTTTATCATGGAGAACTACAATATGCCCTTTCTTTACATTTCTAGAGACCACTTAAGCTGCAGATTGTTAGCTGTATAAATATTTGTTGATATTTAAGATGCATAATTCATTTCTTTCCCCCAAAAAGCTGTGTAGCCATTTTTGAAACACTGTTCAAATGCTGCTATTTTAGTGAAAGCTATGCCACTTAGCCAGTTGCACTTCCAGTGAGTAGATGATGGATTGGGAATTTAGTGTCTGAAAGATAGCTCTGATAATGCTTTTAAACATTATTCTGGAATTTTCACTTAAGCATTGTGACTTAATTTCTTTTTCGTTTAAACCAACTTGTAGCAAAATAGAAGACATGGGATTTATAACTGACTTAACAATATAAAAATATTAGATGCAATGATTGCATCCAGGGTTTTTTCATCATAAGGTACACTTGATAATTTCACTTTTTCCTATGCAGATGCTGTAGGAATTCAGGGAAATATTATTGATCAGAATTACACCAGGAACAGAGGAATCATCCAGATTTGCATCTGGGTAAAAAGGCTGGCACTCGTCTTGCATAGTTCAACACGTTCCACAAAAATGTATGGTCAATAGATACTATTGCCTGGTAAATAATATTTAAATTAAAAATCATAAACATTAACACAGATGAAAATCAGTCAGTGGGGTTTTCCTCTGGTGCTTATAGAGTTTCCCTTTTTCTTTCAGCCTGGATTTACCATTCATTACTCAGTTTACAAAGATTCATTCAAAATACTATGTATAAATTGATTTTCATTTTATCCAAGCCCTACCATCCCTCTCACTACTACTACCTTATTTCCCTGACCTTTACATTAGCTGCTGAGTTGCAATCTTCAGTGTGATCAGCCACTGTGCCCATGCCAGCATAAGCTGGATTTCTCATGGGGTCCTCTGTGGGTTACCTTTCCCTCTTGTTCCTGGAAATGTGTAAGTTAAAGCCTTTGGAGAGCAGACAGGAAAAAAACAACCAACCAACCAAACAAACTCAAACTCCCCATGATTTCATCATGTACACCAGCCTGTACTGCATTTCAATGTATTGTTTTGATTTAAATGTTGGTTGCCAGATATCTGAGTCTGAATGTAGAAATAATAGTAATCCACCTCTGACTTCTTAGGTTTTTTGCTATATTATCTCATTTTCACCCTCTGATCATGGAACCCAGTGGCCTTTTTCAGCTCAAAAATTATACTTTCACTTCTTTTACATTTTGTCTGTAAAAATATCAAACAATGACCTTTTAAAAAATGTATTTTAGCATATGTCCTCTGCAAACAGAAACATTGAAAAAAACAAACAAAAAAACCCCACCAAAAACACTAGACTAAAACCACCCAAAATTAGTAGAATTTTTGCTTATTAGCCCTCAAACATGTTAGGTTTCTAATGCTAGCTGTTTTCCCTCTCTTGACTTGCTCCTCTTTTGAGTGAAGTGTCATTAAATCTTTCTTGCTGTTGTGGTTTAAGCCCAACAGGCAACTAAGCACCACACAGCTGCTCACTCACTCTCCCCATGGTGGAATGGTAGAGAGAATCAGAAGAATAAAAGTGAAAAAATTTGTGAATGGAGACAGTTTAATAGGTAAAGCAAAAACCTGACGTGCAAGCAAAGCAAAACAAGGAATTAATTCACCACTTCCCATCATCAGGCAGGTGTTCAGCCGTCTCCAGCAAAGCAGGGCTCCATCATGTGTGATGGCTATTTGGAAAGACAAACCCAGTCACTCTGAGTGTCACCCCTTTCCTTCTTCTTCTCCCAGCTCTATATGCTGAGCATGATGTCATATGGTGTGGAATATCCCCTTGATCAGTTGGGGTCAGCTGTCCCGGCTGTGTCCCCTCCCAGTTTCTTGTGCACCTCCAACCTACTTGCTGGTGGGGTAGAGTGAGAAGCAGAAAAATCCTTCACTCTGTGTAACCACTGCTCAGCAGTAACTAAAACATCCATGTGTTATCGATGCTGGTTTTAGCACAAATCCAAAATGTGTCCCTGTAACAGTTATTGTGAAGAAAATTAATTCTACCCCAGCCAAAAGCAGTACATAAATGATTTCTTCTCTGGGAAAACTTTCTCCACGTCTACCCTATCAACTTTTTTTTGTTAGCAAGACCTGATGTCTTGCTCCTCTTATGATAAATAGGAAAAATACCCTAAAGACAAAAATAGAATGTGACATAAGTGGGACTTAAAAACCAAAGGGAAGAAGAGATGTAAAAATATCACCAAATATTCCTCAAATGAAACTTGTCATTTCCTAATGAAAGGAGTTAAAGAAATTTCTCATTAAAAAACTATTTCCTCTATGAATGCACATGTGATATTTAAGGGCAAAACTTCTCCTCTGAATCCCACTCAATGTTTAATTGTAATGTGCTGAGCTTCCTTACTATGATCTGCCACCACTTATTGTTCCTTCTCTTTGTTTTGATGTTTCGTCTTAATTGTCCCCTCCCAGGAGTAATCATTCACTTGGTTGGTATTTAGCTAATGTTTTCACCACATTGCTGTGTTATTTCTGTTTTCTTCCCAACTTTTTCTCTTTTTTTTTTGTTCCTTCTACTCATCTGACAAGCTCTATTTTTCACCTCTTATTTTCTTCTACATTTTCTTCTAGGAAATATCATTAAACTGAAATTTGTCTCCCACTGTGCTGAGAATGACAGACTCAGACTTACCTCTGTTTGTCCAGATAAAATTCCATCCTGTCTTTACAGCTTGTCCTGTGGTTGTGCCCGTCATGGCCACTTCAAGATTAACAGAGCAGGGTTCTCCATGTTACCTTGAAAGCTGTCTTGATGCCTCCTTTTTTGACTGCTGGAGATTATTTAAACTGAATTTGTGTATTTCTCATCCCCAAAGGCACTAAAATACACTCAAATGCTCAAATACTTCTCAAAATACACAAACTCGATAATATAATGCACCAAGATATGCACAGTAGTCATCTGAAAAAAATAAAGGTATTGGTCTGGAGTAAGTAATGATGGTTTGACACAAATGATAAACTTACATTACAATAAAGAAGAGGTGGAAGGGCAAAGGACAGCTCTATTATATTAATTTTTTTTAGTTTTGAATTTTTTTAATTTATATATGTTTCAATTAAACAAGGCAATATTTTATTTCCTAAATAATTTCAACTGTGTTTATGCTACAATACTGTGTGCTAATTTATTACTATCTGGACATGATCACCTAATTATAAAGGCAAATAGAAGTTTAGAACTTGGGAATCAAATCTTCCTTGGATAGTTCTCAATAAATAGAAATTCTACATATATATTTATGGTAAATTTTTGCACTGAATGCATAATTCCTTTTCCTTCTATGAGAGTTGGGATGTAAAATCAACAAAGATGTTATGTTACACTTTCTTGCCTCTTGGCATTTCCCCAGGAAAGCAATGTAAAGTTTGAGTTGACCTTGCTTTAATACATTGCAAAAGTACGTGCGTGTCAAAGAAATATGACATGGTACTAATAGACTCTTTCAGTCAAATTGCAGCCTATATTATTGTGCCCTCATGCAAAACAGTTGTGTACTATTTTGTTTAATCTGTAGAAAAAAATGAATTAAAGAAACATAAACCAATATTTTTCATATGTACATATAATTATAAAGGTATAAAATCCACAGTAGCAGTCTCCAATCTGCCTTCAAAAAAGATTGACTGAACAACTTTACCCTTATTTTTCTAAGCCATGAGCAGTTTCAGAGTGGAGCAGGATAACAGGGCCTCATGCCTTTTGCTCACAATAGATTTTTGTTTTCTCTGATATAGCAATGGGCTGAGTACGGTAATCCCACTGTCAAAACTCAGGCTAGACCCTCTTCACACTGCATCATGCCACATGGGCACAGCTGCTCAGGTGGCTCTAGCTTCTGGATATCTGTATTGCATTCCTTAATTTGGTGAGCCTCACATACTGTGGAGCTCACGGAGGTGGTCCAACTAGAATACAGGACCTTTGTCTACTAAGCCAGAAAAGGTTGTTGTAATTACCAAGGTCAAACAAATGTGATTATTTTACTTGACAATCTCCCAAAAATTCTTTCATACAAATCTATGAACTGCAGAGCTCAAACCATGTAAACAAATACAATTTCATTCAAGTGATAGAGTTGTTGGGGTGTCAAAGTTTGTGTAATATAGACCACATAACAACCATGTCCTAGCTGGAGGTGTGATCAGCCGAAAGGAGTTCACAAGAAGCAAATGTATTTTAGCTGGTGTTGATCAGGACTCAAAGTCTCTTGGAAATCAAAACCAGTGTGTAAGATATGAGACTGACATCCTGTCCTTTCTTCAAGAAATATATTCCTAATAAGATTAATTTAAAGATGAGGATTGCAGTCTAGGCAAAATTAACATATGGGAGACAAGAACAGAACAGCCACAGAATAACACTTTGTATCTAACCTGGAAACAACATCAGCACTGTTGTAGTTTACACCCAGCCAGCAACTCAGCACCACA
>NW_010256518.1:8819-10772 GCF_000690775.1 Eurypyga helias
GGATGGGGAGAATATGAGGAAAGACTCATGGGTTGAGACAAGAACAGGGAGGGATCACTCACCAATTATGACCAAAGGCAAAACAGACTTGACTTGGGGAAGAAAATTCAATTTAATTAGTTACCAATCAAATCAGAGTAGGAAAATGAGAGACAAAACAAAACCCAAATCTTAAAACCCCTTCCCCCCAACCTTCGCTTCTTCCCAGGTTCAGCTTTGCTCCCCATTTCTCTCTCTCCTCCCTCATGAGTGGCACAAGAGGATGGGGAATGGGTGTTGTGGTCAGTCCATCACAATCTGTCTCTGCTGCTCCTTCCTCCTCAGGGCAGGATCCTCACACTCTGCCCTGCTCCAGTGTGGGGTCCCTCCCATAGGAGACAGTCCTCCAGCAACTTCTCCAATGTGAGTCCCTCCCATGGGCTGCAGGTTCTTCTCTAACTTCTGTGGGGTGGAGTCCTTCAGGAGCAGACTGCTCCAGCACAGCATCACCAGAGTCACAGGCTGTTTCGGTTGCAGCTGCCTGCTCCGGTGTGGGGTCCTCCCCGGGCTGCAGAGGAACCTCTGCTTTGTTCACCTCCTACCCTCCTTCCCCAGTGACCTTGGTGTCTACCTGGTTGTCTCTCTCATATCACAGTCAAAGTCAGATTTGTATTCATACATCTTCATACTAAGCAGAATGAACCCTCAGACAGCAGAGACTATGCTGTGGTTTTGCACACTGTTTCTCAGCCAGGAGTTATTTCCACAGTAAAGTGATGTTATTTTTTCCTGTAGATAACAGATGGACCTTGTAATTGAGATCTTTTTTTCCCCTCTTATTGCCTTTTATCCATAATGAAAGTCTCTACTCTTAGAAATCCAGCCTTAATATATTTTATTTATGTACAGCATATTTACACATGGCACCTTTTCCTTAAGGTGCAGCTGCTGTTAGAAAGCAAAAGATTTTTCAATAAATAAGAAAAGGAACGGACAACAGCATGGCATAGATTATGCCATACTACATAGCAGTGCTTTCCCATCTTAAATGTCGAGTAGACCCCTAGTCTCACATTGAACATCACAGAAGCAGTGATTTAGAAAAGATGAGCACCATGGAAAAAAACTCAAACAAAAAAATAGGATTTCTGCTGTAGGAAAAAACACCACTGTGCAGTAAAATCAAACAAAACAAATAGCTATTTGTATGTGTAATGTGATATCACACTAATCAGATTAAACATCCAAGTGAAAACTTGTCCTTGACATAAGTAGAGTTCTGTTACCAAGTAATTTGAGACAAGAATTGAGCTATGTTTACTGCCAACAAGAATATCCAGAAATTACAACTAAAATAGAAGAAAAAATTATGAAAAAATAAAATGAGAGCACTCTTTTAAGCTTTAAATCACAAAGACATGATGTCAGAGAGTAATTTAAGCTAGAAGGGATCTCTGAAGACCATTCTGTCCAGTCTGCACCTCACAGCAGGGACAACTTAAATCAGATTTCTTGGAGTGTTTCAGCTGGATTGTAAAAGTATCAGCAATGAAGATTGCAAAACCTCTTTATGACATCCTTTCCAATGTTTTATTAACTTTCTTATGAATGTTCCTCTGAATATATAATCTGAATTTTCCATGCTTCAGGTCATCCTTTGCCATTCATTGTTCTGCTTTGTATGTGTAAGAAGTGTCCAGTTTCATCCACTTTATGTTCTCTGAGTAGGTAGTTATGAACAACAGTAAGGTTTGTCTTTAGCTTTCTCTTCTCCAGACTGAGAAATACAGTTCTCTCAACCTTTCTTCATATACCACGTGGGCCAACTCGCTTGCCATCTTGATTGTCCTTCTTTTCACTCGATACTGTACATGTCTTTCTTGTACAGGGGAGCCCAAAATTGGCCATGGTTCTCCAGATCTCCCAGCTGAAGTACAGTGTCCAGCTTGGGAACCTTCAACATAAGAAGGATAT
>NW_010256519.1:0-42348 GCF_000690775.1 Eurypyga helias
GGTATTTTGCTGTCTGGAGTTAAACTACAGCAATGCAGAAAGCCCTTGAGGGCAAGGGCAAAAAAAGTATGAGGCTTGTTTGCTGAACAAAACGGCCTGCTGAAAGAGGCAAGCCCAGGTCATTACAGCTGTGATTAACTTGGTTACCACAGCAAGTTGTTTGAAAACCCTAGTATTTCCATGAAGTACAGCTGATTCACTTGTAGACTGGCATATTTCACATAGAGGTTTAAGCAATGGGTTGTGATGTATGGCCTAGCTGACAAATGAGCAGGTGCAGATGACTTCATAAATAATTTCTGATACATTATGGCCATTTTTACCCTACCATAGTTTGCAAAAATATTAAAAACAAATGAATGTGGATAGAAAGGTTGTGGGAATATTTGAGTGATTTTATTGTATTTATAATACACAGTAGTTGTAACATGAAACCAGCTATCAATGTTTAATAAATGTTTTGGCAACATATTTTATAAATTATAAATGGGTGACTATATATGCCATATAAAATATGCATAATGTTTTCAGATGTTTGCTAATCATACGCCATAACTTTTAAAAAAACTATTAATAACAAAGTAACTAGAAACATAAAAGTTTCCAGACATGTTCAGGAGACAATTTCTAATTAAACAAGTAAATTTTAAAATACAGTAAATGCAATTATATTGGTCTCTGACATACTGTAATTGTTTAATAAGTCTTTCATTCTAAACTGCATGCGGATACCGCATACTCTAAATACTGCATTTTGGAAAAAAAAAAAACACTATGTAAGAGAAACTTTCCAATTGTTACTGTCTGCTGCTGAGCAACTTCTTAATTCCCAACATCTATTCTTAAAGACAAAATATCTTTTTCCTAATAAATATTTTAACAAAAGAAAATATCATGATTTTTGTAGAATATTTTTAGGGCAATATCACGTCTGCTTCCAAATATGCAGGAATCAGTAAGCCGGTTCTAATTAAAAGAAAGTTCCTATCATAAATGAAAATCTCTTTGTTACTATCATTGGTTCTGAGGGTATTTGGTCCATACAGATGTATACATATAAAAAGAATACATCAACACCTAAAAGATATGTCAGAAGTACTATTTAAAATTTCCCTTCTTACATGTGAGTAAAGGGAAGAAGTCAAGATCTTCACAGCTGGTGAAACTGTCCTTATTCTCAAATTCACCACAGCTAACAAAGCTAGTCTTTTATGAAAATGTGAGACAACAGGTTAAAAGGAAACAACATACATTCCCTTTCATTTACATTAATCACTTGAATAATGAGCATTTTTGAGATGTGGAAATAAACAATGTTTATTATTGCTGCCTCACCCAGCTGAGAAACAAAAAGGAGTTACTACTGCTGACAGGGAGAACAAGTCACATTTTCATTCTCTAAAATTAGTTCTCTTTAGGATATAGTGTTGTTCTGAAAAATAAAAATAAATGAGGTAAGAATAAGGGAGAACATTTTATTTCTCTAATGAGGAACATGAATACATGCACCTCTGCATAGCTCTCTCCAAGCCCTCCCAACAAATAGACTTGCTATTCAAAAATGGAGTCTGAGCCCCTTTACAGCTCGTGAGTTATTATGAATTAAAATATGATACAAGTCCTTTACAGCAGTGCACTGATTCAACTCTTCCAAAACAATTTCCATTGCCCTCTGTGAAGTTGCAGTCTGTACTCTATGGTTAGTAAATACTACATAACAGAAGTGTATAGTTGTTGAGCCCATCCATTTGACTCAGTTTCGACTCTCAGCAGCAGAAGAAAAATTACGCCAAAGGCTCAAGGCCTTAGTAAAGTTTTGATTCACTTACTGGGGTAAGTTGATTTTCATGGGTGCTTTTTTTCTGCCTGCTCTATAACGACACTATTACCTGGAGAGGGACAAACTTCTGCAACAAATGGAGCAACTTCATAAAACAGAGCCTAAGTTAGCTGAATTCAAATACATACAGCAACGGGGAAATTGTTTGCAAGCATGAAATTTCATTCCAATCTGATCTATCGATTGTACACTTACTCCAAACTTCAATTAACCTACTGCCTGCAACAGTACTACACAAGTACGTAGAACTAAGCACATGGGTAATTGTTTGCAAGATCAGGTCAGTGATTCATCTACAATATTAAGCTGTTCAAAATGAAAAGCTTGTGTGTGTATTAATTCCAAGGGCTCACACATTCCATATACAATTATCATCTATGCCTCCCAGTTTGTCTTCACTTATTCAGTGAAGAACATGCATATTTACATAATTTAAATGCAAACTAATGTATCTTTCACATTAAAATGATACCAGCTCTGTATCCTCCCATCTGGATTAGAGCAGGCAACTCCATTCATGTTCTATTTATATGAAACCTGCTCAGAAAAATGGCAGGAAGAGAATCAAAAGGGGAAGGAATGACACAAAAGGAACATTTTGCACCTGTTCCCTCCCCCCAAAACCCCAGATCTCTGAATTAATCTCTCAGTGTTAGACTAGCACAATTTTATTTTGCTTGACTTTTTGTCCTTTATTTTACACCTGGATATGGCAATAGAAATTTTTCAAAGTAATGCAAAAATTAAGTTACTGTCTCAGAAAGAGATGTTTCCCTCTATTTTCCTGACTGTTTTTGTACATAACCTACATTGCATGAAGCCTTCCTGTATAAAACTATAAGAGTTATCAGTCCCCATACTGTAGCACTGAACAAATCTGGGGCAGACGAACGTAAGGGAATGCCAAACCACTAGGGCTAAGGAAAATGAAGATTTCTGCCATGGATATATTAGCAGATATTGGGGTTCAGATTTACGGTGTAGGGCTACTGCAATATATGATCAGCGATTACTAATAATATTTTCATTAACGTAACACCTCCTTCTAAAACAAAAGAAATTTTGGATGAAGATGGTGCTCAGACTGCTGATATATCTACTCTGGTCATTTAATTGCATTATCTTTCATAGTTTTTTATGATATTTTTCAGCACCCCAAACATGTTAGCAGACTGCTGAGGAATCAAATAAGTGTCTCCTGTACCTACAATTTGCGTCACGCAACGAATAATCCACTCGAGATGAGTCTGTGTTTGCCCTATCAATGAAATGAGCATCATAAGCCTTTTTCTAACCAACAAAACATTGCAAAATTTAACTGTAATATTCAATGTGGTCTGAGAGTATCAGGCCAAGCATGTGATTGCTTATGGTTTATTATTAAACACAGTGTTCTTCATGTACTGAAGATTTTATGTGAAAATGAGAGAGCAGTAAACAATATTACTGCTTATTGCACTCGTAATTCCCAAACTGGTAAGAGGATTTCTGCCTAATTTCAGTATACATTTATTACATGTTTCACTGTTCATCTCATCAGAATTGGGAATCATTTGCTTCTAAAATAGCTACAAGAAAAAGAACAGAGATGTCCAAGTAGAATAACTATCAAAAAATCTCCCTGGCATCTCCAAGAGCATACCTAACATTTTCTTGCTAAGCAACTCCTCCATTATATCAGCATCCAGTTGGCGACACAACCACCTTTCATTTTCCACGTCTCAATTTCCTTCAGAGGACAGCAGGGTACTGCGGAAGTCTACTGTAACTTTCTGTATGTGACCTTCTGCAGCGTGAACAGAACTCCAAGCAGATGGTGATAAAGTTAAACAGAACACGTAAGTTACACTCTGATCTGGAGGTCAACCTTGTTTTCAATAGCTGTTTCAGCTTCTCGCGAAAACCCCATCCTCTTCTCACAGAAGCTAATGGGAATCTTTCAGTTTATTTCCACAGAGAGAGTCTGGATTTATCCTCAGTTTACTTGTTTGTTACAACACATAGCATTAAAGGACCAGAGCATGCTCTAGTTACAATGATCTTCACTGAAAATCAAAAAAGCAGATAGTAAGCAATGATAACTTTTGTTTCACCACTGTTGTATGAGGATGCCTAAAGCATTCCAAGCCATATGGCTACAGCAAACCTGGTTATTCCCACAAAAAACCCGCACCAACCACCTGGCTATGGACCAAATGGCTAGAGAAGAACAGATGGAGATGACCCTCTTCAATTAATTATCTTCTAAAATGGTCCTCAGTTTTGAAAATTCTATCTTCAGTTCTGACACTGTCTTGCACACAAATCCTACCCAACCCAAGAGAGGAGTGGAAACATACTGTACTTTACTAGTAAGCAGAGGTCTTGACCCCAGTAAGCTCTGCCCCTGGAAAAGGCCAGAAGTTTCCAGGAGGTATACCAAGGTCTGTGTTATGCTAGCACTACTGGATTTACAGCAAGAGGCTCAGCAGTATAAAAACAGTAAGTGAACTAGATTAGATTAAATAGTCAGACATCCTCTCTCTTGAAAAAGGAAAAATAATCTAATTGAAAAAATTACAAAATAAATTACATACCCTGGGCACAGTCCCAGCAGAAACTGCTGGGGCTGATCTTTGAATCCTCTCATTTCTGCAGAAGTGTAATAATTTCACATTTGAAAGTGTTTGCTGGCTTCTGGGAAACCAGATTAATTGCACAATCCCAGTTTCAGGATCAAACACATTATGATGTTACAGTATTTTTTTTTTTTTTAATTATTATTATTATTATCTATCCCTAGCTGTTCAGTTCCGATAAAGTTCATAAACTAGGAACTTGATGGCACTTCTTCCTGAAGATGATGCTCTGGATAGCTTCAAATGTGACAAGAAGGTTTCTTTCATATTGCCATTATTATTCATATTTCTTATGTAGTACCTAAAGACCAAGCCAAATTGATGGCAAATTTTGTCAGGCACTGTGCACACACAGCAGTGCAAGTCCCTGACCCAGGAAGGTTATAAACTACAGTGCAGAGAGACAATCTGGGCTTGATGTGGCAAAAGACACAGAGCACATACCCTAACAAGCATCTCATAATATCTGCTACATTTTTTGGTCTCAAGAAAAGTGAATGGCTGTTGGGAGCATATAAGCTAAAGGCAGGGAAGAGGAAGACAGAGAAGTGTATAAGATATCTTGTCCCATGGACTGAAGTACAGAAGGCATGAACAGAGAGAAAAAATTTATGTACAGAGTGTAGCAAAACAGGGAGGCTGGTTTAATGTTGATACTTGTGCTAATAATGGAATAACCCCTGAAGCTGTTCATTTCCAGATACTAAGACAACTTGCTCGTCTTAGCTTGTAAGTTATTCACCCACAGAGAGAAGAAAATCATGCTGTGGATAACACTGATGTCTAAGCAATCATCATCATTTCAGGCCAAATTTTCAGTGAGATTTACGTCTGGCACACACTGCATTGAGAGTTGAACCGCTAGCCACTGCCTCGAAGGCTCCTTGGAATATCGTACATGGTTCACTAGCATACAATGCAAAGAACTGCAACGGCTTAGGCTTCAACAGCTTCTTTTCCACTCATTTAAATAATTTCATAGCTGCTCTTTAAAACCCCTTAAGCCTCCATCCTCCCCTTTACCATATAACATAACAAAATGCTCTCTCTTCTGGGTACAATGCCAAGGTCCACATTTTGCCAAGTATTGGTCATTCCTCAAACCCAACCGCGTGTTTTCCTTCCATATCTCACAGGGCTAAAGCCAAGGAGGCTTTTATGCCCTTCATAATGTAGTTCCTGACCCCACACAAATCTCTGCCTTTCACCAGTACTGATCAATACAACACTAAAGGTGTCACTGCTCATGGATTGTGCAAACCTGCTGCTGACCTCTTTGCTGTTCCATTCCCCCCTGCTCTATGAACAGTCCCCTTAAATCAATTATTTATCAGCTCCACAGGGACTTCAGTAATAAATGCAATGAGATTTGTGGCTTCTGGGCCAAAATGAAATCCCATAACACATAAAAGATTTTCTGTTCATACCTCATTTTCCAATTTCTTTGAAGTCCGTACAAAATGGCCAAACTCTTGAGTGAGCTAAGATTTAATAGCTCTTTGCTGGCACTTACTGGAATCATCCCATACACAATGAGAAATTCAGTGCTAAAGGCAAGAAGATGACATTGCCTTCTCCCTAAGTGCCAAGCCAGCTAAACCCTCAGAACTTTATTGCCAACTATTCAGCTCCACGAGAATCCTCACACACACGGTATTTCCAATGTGTCATCTCAGATCTCGTGAGTTCATCTCCAGAAACAATCTAACTTACCCATTCTGGACAAAATACTTCATATTTTGTTCAGAAATGTTAGCAGGGCTCAATGTTTTTGCAAGGAAAAACAATTCAGTACTGGGAATGAGGAGGATTTTAAAAGATTTGAGATAGCGTACCAGACTCCCCATTGTATTTTTCCATTTCAGTCTGGTTGCAGTAATGCAGAAAAAGGGTTTCAGTGGTGAATTAGGACTCTTTATCTATACAACCCCTATGCAAGAAATGTATTCTTATCAAAGTCTCATAGGCACTGCTGTGCTAGCTTTGAGCAACCTTGAGGTATAAACGGTACAATTAGTCAACAGGTTGTCTAGAGCAAATATCCATAAGCAGTTCAACAACCAGAAAACTACAATACCCACACTGTGTATTGAAGGAACATACTCCTCTCAGCTAGACCAAGAGCTTTTATACATGAAGAATTGTAACAAGGAGCCTGGTTGGGGTGGAGGAAGAACCCACCAAAAAAGCCTGAAAAAGCAACTCCTATGAAAATCCTATACCGATTTTTTTTTTTTTTTTGGAAACACTGAATTGCAGTAACCTAAAAGAATCAAGGTCATGTCGGCTCTAAATTCTAGCAGTACACAGGACCCATAGAAGAAAAATCCATCCATCTCAGGGTGTCCTCCAGCATTCCCTGGTTGTTCAAAGCACAAATTTGGAAAATAAAACACACATTTTTGCTACAATTAAACAATACCTTGCCTCCAAAACTACTTGGTGAAAAATGAACTTCAGGCCTTGCAGCCAAAAGGAGAGCAGGGGCTGACAACATTAGCAGTGCACTGCATCACACACCACGCTTTCCACGATGCTCACTGCAGGCAGAGCTCGTAGGGGAAGGAAGTCTGACATAAAACTACACGAAGAATACGTATTAACGTGCTTGGCAGACAGAGCAGTATGATGTTAAGACTGAAGAATTTATTTCATGGAGACAATGATTCTGGTTTTGGAGATCAGGGACTCAGTGGATCAAATGCCATGGCTGATGGCATTGAATCCTCACATTCAAAAGCAACTCCTGCAACTCTCCCTTCCCACCACTGAAACCAGCGCTGTCTCATTTCTGCCCCTTATCCTAGTCCAGGTGTAAAAACCTGGAAGGGAGCTCTCTGATCAAATCCCATAGATCTAACACACAATACAAGGAGAACCCACTGGTTTAATTCTCACTAAAATGTAGGATTTATCAAAAGACACTAAAGCAGTGGAGGGCTTAACCGAAGCAGTGTTTTCTGCTGGCACTGGTTCACCTCCACCACCACGGAGGTGAACACTAGCCATGCTAGAAATAGGTGATTTTTTTTTCCATTATCACTCTTCTTTCAGTTACAATACAAACTTGTTTATAACAGTCTAGAATAAAAAGACACTGTTGTTTAGAATTAAATACTCTGTATTTATCTATGCAAGAAGGATTGTGCATTGTTCCTGACACCAGAGTCCAACAGGGCATGACAGGGTATGAAATACTTGAGGCCCTTGCAAGAGCAATGAACAGTCATACATTGCTTTCATTACTGACAATAAAAACACAGAGTTCTGATGAAAGTCTCCATATAACAATCAAGGGTTAAGCAATGATGAGCTCCTGAGTTGTGTACATAATGCACGCCAAAAGTTTTTAAGAAAAAGAAAATCAATGATGTATCTAAATGGCTAGTCAGGGACAGCTGCAGTGCTCACCACAACAATATTTAAACTATTACTGAGACCCAAGATAAGGCCTGTTAAGGTCCCAAGCAATAAGAGGTAACAGATCAGTAGAGAAGCTGCACTCAGACATCCCAGAGACTAAATGAGCAATTCATTTAACAGACCTTTAATTTGTGAATGACTCCATCAGGTCAAATAAGAGACTAAACGTTGTTTATTAATAATTAGTTATAGCATAAAGCCTGAGAGACCCTGGCCTTTATTAATCTTTTTACCTTAAGTGATTTGCAACCTTCCTGTATCAGTCATTTTATTCAAAAGACACAAGGTCCATCTCCTGTCCTAGCTCCCAAAACATCTCTAACCAATTCTGTGCCCTGGATTCTCACATTTTGCTTTGGAGCTTGCTCTGTATCTGAAGGAGATCTTACAGAGACTCTTCATAGGGTAGTTATTAGAAGTACACTTTTTGTTCCACCATTTTTGCTCCATCAACTTATCCCTGCTGACCTGGGCTCCCAGCAATGGGAGAACAAAACAGTTCTGCCCACTCCTTGAGGGTTTATATTACACAACCAGCAATTTTCTTTCTCAGATCAAATTTTTTTTGAATACAGAAACTCTCTGGTGAAGTTCAAATGAGGAAAAGCCAAAGCACCAAAAAAGCCTTTCTGCAAGAGCATGTGTGGGAAGATAATGAAGCCTACAAGATCTCTTAATTATAAATAAAAACAGACTAGTATGGTGATGTAATTGGGTGGTTTGTGTTGGCCTTTGCTGTAAAAGCTGCTCTTTATAAACTTTCAGCAGCAGGAAATCCTTCTGCTCGGTAATCGAAAAATCACCAAGACGAGTAGTTCGTTCTTAAATTAATCTGCTTAACTGCATTGTGGAATTTGATCTACACTTAATTTGGCTTTGGATATCTCTCTTCATAATTACAGGTCACTGTTTTCAGGCTTGAGTGTCTAAAGGAATGGTCCTTGCTTGCCAGAAGTATCACTCTACTCTTTGAATAGTAAAAGAAAAACCACAAAAACAACAATCAGTGAACTCCTTGATATTAAAGGCACGGATTTCCCATAGTGGTTAATGGCCAGTCTGCCTTTCCAGCTCCACATCCAGCAGATTGGATGCAACACTTTTTTGAAGGGACATGAAAACAATTTTAAAACTAAAACCAGATATTAAACATAATAACTTGATTCTTGACCCCCTAGTATTAAAAGCATGTCCCTGTTAACATGATATTTATATGTCTCAGTTCTCCTTCCTCCCAGGCTGGTATCAAACAGGATGGGAAAAGTCAGAATCTGTGACCTGTGTGAAAGGACTCCAGCAAGGCCAAACTATCTGCACTGTAAACAGGAGAAAGCGCTTGCTTCTGCCATCTGGGATGAAACAAGGGTGCGACAGACTGGAGAGGATGGTGTTTAGATTCCATGCTGGGTGTGTCTGGAGCAAAGTCAAACTTTAACGAGCTTTTGAACACACTGTGGGAGAAAGCTGGAATTCACACTACCACTTAGTAGTCCTGGAATTTCCCGTTCCCAGAAAGACAGTGAATTGTTGGGTATCTTGTTAACTCATCACTGATTTACTGCTGAAAAATTAATTAGAATTTCATAGGGCTGTAGCTGTACGCTGCTATAGTAAAGCATAATGAATGAACATAACTAGAGAGTGGAACTCATTGCCACAGATACCTCTGATGCTAAAGATGTCTTAGAATCCTTCAACTAGACCTGGATATTTACTATCAGTCAAAATAGTTACAAAGTAAATTCTTGTACACATAAACGAAGATCAGTTTACAAACTAAGAAATCAGAAAACAATAACATGAACCACATAAACACTTTAAAGGGTGCAACAGAAACTGATCACAAATCTGCTGAGATTATGGTTCAAGGTTTGTTTGTTTACAATAAAGTTTTGGGGGTTTGCAGCAACAACAGGTGTCAGGACTGACCGGACTCTCAGCTCCAAGAAACTTAGCAGTGTGCTTCTTTTTCAATACCAGTGTTGCAAACACATGTTTGGGTATATATTTCCAGCACAATAATGTTTCTAGGAGAAAGCAGGGCAATTATGCCCTTGAGCAGTTCTGCAATTTCATATTTAATCTTATGAAATACGCTCTTTCAGTTTAACAAATCATGTCTAAATTGCCAATCAAATCACTCCAGGAAACGAGACTCTTCAACTCACAGACCTTGCAAGAAGTAATTTACCAATTAAAGCCAGAGAGAGTTACAAGAATAATTTAAGGAAGCTTTCTTAGAATATATTCCTTTAACTATGTGCAAAATCAAGTAAAAAAAAAAAAAAAACCAGCGACAACACCCAAGCCATAGTTATCCATTCAACCTCCCATAAAAACAACACACAAATACCTCGTTTAAATAGCATGGAGCAGGCTGCAAACCCAAGCCCTCTAATGTCAGAAATAAGCCAGAATAAAGCTGACCTAAGCAACCATCATTCAGCCCCATTGTGTGCCTGCACTACACTACAGCCTTTTGAAGGGAGAGTGAATGTGTTATTTTAATGTATGAACTCAGCACATGTATTGCCTGGTGGTCCATTTCTAAGCTACTACTCTATTAACTAGTGCTGAGCACCCACTGAGCTCCCTTAGACTTAGCCTGCCTTTGTGTTTCACGTTATATAGGACACCCTGCATCCAAGCACACAAATTCCGTTTGCCGTGGGGTCTTAATTGTTTTGGTAAACCAGGCTTCAGAGTCACTTATATGGAAAATGAAGGAAACTGAAGCACCTTGTCCAGTATCCTACCAAAAACGTGGGAAAGGATGCCCACATTTCACAGTTTTAAAGTATACTCACTACCTTCTCCTCCCTGTGGCATCCCCATAACCCACCTTCCTTCACTAGCCAGCCAAAGTAGTCCCAACCTGTCTTCTCAGGTAGGCATTCTGTTTGCCCAGACATTTCCAGGTTTCCTATTCAGCTGTTAAATCTGCACAGGAGCTGCTTAGGAAAGAGCATAACATGGGAACCAGGTATCAATACTTCGATTTTGCTGAAGTTTTCCCAATTTGTGTTTGTCAGAAAGGCTTTGGTTTATGCATTTCTTCATTCTCAACAGCACCTTGTATGCACAAAAACTCAAAATCATTCATTTAAGCTCAATTTCTATGCAGGAATGAATGTTTTCAGCCAATGCTATCACTCACTCCCCCTTCCCAGTGGGATGTGGAGGAGAGAATATAAGGAAAAGTTTGTGGATTGAGGTAAGGTCAAGGAGCAACCATCCCCGGTTATGGTCACAGGCAAAACAGACTCGACTTGGGCAAAAAAAAAAAATCAGTTTAAGTAGTTACCAATCAAATCAGAGTAGAGCAATGAGAGACAAACCAAAAAAATCTCAAATTACTTTCCTCTCACCCCTTCCTTCTTCCCAGGCCAACTCCTGCCCCAGCAGCATTGGAGGCAGGGGACTGGGGTTTGCCAGTCAGTCTCTGCCAATCCTTCCTCCTCAGTGGGATAACTCCTCACACTGCCCCTATTGCACCTGGGTCCCTCTTACAGGAGACAGCACTCCACCAACTTCTCTGGCGTGAGGTCTTCCCATGGGCATGTGGTCCTTCTGCTCCAGCATGGACTCCCCACAGAGTCACAGGGTCTTTGGATGCAGCAGCCTGCTCCGGCACAGGGCTCCCATGGATCACAGGAGGGTCTCTGCCCACCCCACCATGACCCTTCATGGCTGCAGGGCACAACCTGCCCTCTCCCCTTGGGCTGATGGGGAACTTCTGCTCTGGGCACCTCCTCCCACCTTCCCCCACTGATCTGGGGGTGGGCCCAGTGGTCACATCCCGCTCCTCTCTCCACCCTGTGCTTCCACTGCTGCTTCTCTTTTTATATTTCCCCCTCTTAAACACCCTGACTCACAGAGGCACTGACTGACCCAGCCATGGCCAGAGGGGGTCCGACCTGGAGCCAAGGGACCTTTCTCAGAGCTTCTCACAGGAGCCATCCCTGCGACACTTTCCCGGTTACCAATCCCCCGAGCTATCCAGGCCATTATGGAGTGTCCTCCAGTCCTCACCGGGACAATGAGCCGCTCTGCAGGCACTGCCGTAGGTAGGGGTGCCTGTGATCAGAGCGAGGGTCAAGACTCCACAAGAGCCAGCTGCTGGCCATTTTGGCTACCACTGGAATTTATTAAAACAGCTTTAAGGAGAGTAAATTCAGTACCTCCAGTTTTGTCTAAGGAAAGTACAAAGATGACTCAAAGGCACTTTTCTGAACTACACAGCACAGTCTTCCAGCCACTAATGAACATGTGCCCTGAAGACGGCAGCAACATACCAACGGCAGCCTAAAAGGACAGCTAAAAAAAACACCATTCTCCAGGTTAAATTTATCTGTAACAGAAAAACAAGGGTAATATTGGCAGCATTAGTCCTGCCCTTTAACAGTATGTGCCTGAAGGGCACTAGTTATCTCATTCTTCAAAGGAATGAATTTCTCAATCCTTTTCATTTGTAGGTCACTTAGCATGTCCTGCCAAGCAATAACTAAACAAGTCAAAAGAAGATACCACAGTGCCCAGACAGCATGGCCCATACAAGCCACTTTCAGAGTGGTAATTTATTGCAGAATCTTTTGTAAAACCCTCCACTACAGCTGAGTAAGTGTGAGGAAGAACTCTGGAATATCTTCTTGCTGCTTTCTGGCATATAAAAACAGGACTGGCACTGTTTTTATATGCCAAGATTTGACTAATTTACTATGAAAGACAGGAACAGATAAAATAAGGTTAAATACTTCAAAATTCCCAGTCAAACCCTATATGTAACACATAACCCATATGTTATAACACATAACCCATATGTGAAATGTGTTAATTTTGCTTGCAGGCTCTTTGTAGTACATTACAGATAGCAAGACCAGAACAATGCACTGGTTATTTCAGGTGCTGTTCAAGCACTGAACTAAAGATTTTTTGACCCAGAGAGCTTAGACTCTATGTCCAACATAAGGTAGCCATGTAGTAGATACAAGAAAGCTGAAAAGGGAACAAAAGAAACAATATTAGTCTGAACGGCAAGAAGTCCCCACAGTACCTCAGCTGTCTGGCACATGGAACACTCCGTGTATATGCGCTGTTCACCACTGTATTTGCCTTCCCAAAGGGCAGAGCCAAGTTAGAGAATCCCTTGAGGTACTTTGACTTGTACTAACTGATGAAAGAGCTGTCAGCTGTGGTTGACTAAGCTACATCACATCTCATACCCTCAGTGCAGGTCCTGTGCAAGGAGTCAAAGTGCTGGCAGCAAAGACTGTCTGCTTGTCTTTGAATAAGCATCCTTCCTCTACACTCCTCACCGAGGCCAAGTACAAAGGCCTACTTAATAGTATTTCACCTGAAAGATGTCAATGCCCAGTCTTTCTTTCCTCAGTATGCAAGGAGTGCTAAGACACACAGTAGACAAACGTTCTCAATACTGCTTAATATCAGGCCTGTCCAAGAAGGCAGAAAACCTTTGCAAGGATCACAAAAGGAAAAATAACTGCAGGACACTCTAGATACAGAGTATTTGTTAGACAAATTCTTGGAAAAGAGTAAAGACCCAAACGAGTCCAGCTACACTGTCCAGAAACCACTTACTAACCATGAGGTTTAACATCTATTAACATGAGAAGTTAGCTGGAGTTAGTTTGCTGTTGATATTAGTTGCCATGGCTGGTAAATGCAACATTAAAACACATCGTATGCATTTCAGGACTTACTCATGTCAAGCTGTAAAGGTAGATTAAAGTGGAACAAAGTAAAGGAGACTTATCTCTTTACCAAAAATACCCTAATCATTGCTTTCTATGCAGAATCATAAGTTTTCTTTAGAAACAGTGATAATTGAAAGGACTAAAAAGGCTGATACTTGTTTGGACCACTGCAAAAATGACTAACAGCATTCCAGCGCTTTCCCTCTCCCCTCCTATGCATCACTATAGTTCCATGTCCAGACTACAGCTCTAAGAGAAGTTTGACAAACACCCGATCTCACAGAAAATAACAGCTTGATGGAGCATGCTGGATCATGCTGATTTCTCCATAGCTGAACTGGCTCAAGAAATATAGAGGGTCAACATTTTAAAAAGATATATTTGCTGGAGACATCAAGTTTTTCTCTAAAAAGCCTGACAGCCTTTCAAGTATTTATACAGGTAGTTTATAGGTTATAACATGACATAACCAATGTATTCTGCCCTTTGAAAGAACTCTTCCTTATTTTTACAATTTCATATTCACTGCTGAACTGTCCTTGCTTGTAAAGGACTTCAAGGTTCAAATGTAGATCCAAGATATCCTGTCTCTAGTGAATATAAATTTTAAAATACTGAAGTCACCAGAAGAGTGATAAAGACGCCTATTCTGTATTTGCAGACTATTAGCTGTATTTCACAGTGTTGCACATGCTGCAGGATTTGCACATGTGCACACAGACTAGTTCTTTCTGAACCTAAAGGAAGGCTTGGCAATCTTCCCATTTATTATGCTATTCTGGTGTCTCATATCATTAATTTATCTTAAATGTTAAGTAGCAATAATCAATGCACAGAGCTGAAAAAAAGTGTTGCAAATTACACGTAGTTACAAAATTCACAGACTGATTATTGTTCACTGGAGTTACCACAGGCAGTTGAAGGTTCTGAGAAGAACAATGCTCTGTCACTGAAAGCATTGAAGGAAAAAAAACTGACTATGAAATACGGATTAATTGACATAGTGAAAGAATTGCAGTTAGAAAAAAGCTTCCAACATTCTGGTAACATCTTCTGGGAAGATTTTCTGCATATGTAAATAAATATTCCAGGTGCAAGTCAGCAGACCACCTCCTACTTAATCTTTATATCCACTGAAGGAAGAGAGGCACAACTCACATCAGGTATTTCCCTGTAAAATTATGTTGGAAACTCTGCTGTTACCTTGGTGCTGATAGATGAGAGAAAGCCTTGGCTGGCAGAGCATTCGTCTCACCAGAAAACTGCCATGAACCGAGCCAGCACGGAAAGCACAACTTTGCTGTACGGTCTAAAGTTCAAGTGTGTCCAGCCCCAGCTTTTTCACTGCTATACCACAAAGCTCATTAATCCACCATCACTAGCTGAATAGAAGTTTGAAAGAGATGACAGAAGGTTCTCTGCAATGTCTTCCTTTTGGTGATTTCTCTCCACAGCACTACATACAGCTCCTTTTATTTCTCTCAGGGATAGAAATTACACACATTTTTACTTGCAGCAGTCAATAATGGTGTGAAGCAATTCAGTTAGGAACTTTTATAAAGTGAGACAAGAATAAGACATCTTGAGCTAAAGTGCTTGTAAATGTTTTGATTTTGAAATAACCATACTAATTAATGCAAACAGACTGATAAATAAACTTTTAGAACACTTCAACAGTAAAAGTCATTAAAGATAGCTGAAGTACTCAGTAAGATGTAGAAGCTTACTAACACATCGCTGCAGTTCATCTGAAGTTCCTTAAGCCTTTAAATTCTTACTTATTACAGAGAATAACTATGCCATAAATTATATATGTTTAGGGAAAATTCAATTACAGTTGCCAATGGTTTCTCACACAGCAGCCCATTTAACATCTCAATAAACATCCAAGAGTTCGTAGGAACAAATGCAAACATTCATTTTATCACAGCTAATGCTGTTTTGCTTGTAAAGATCAGGGTATTTTGTTTTTTACAGCATTCTGTACCCAGACCTATTAATCTCTATGCTTCCCCCATAAGAATCACATATTCTATTTTACATAATTAATACCATCAAGTATTTATTGATCGGTACTCTTTTTTGCCTTTGAATAACCACAGAAGAGTTAACCATGCACTAGAAAGTACACAAGATATAATCTCTGTATACGACCAATGTTTATCAAGGAGATTTGTTTGTAAGGCATCTTTCTATAAAAATGTACCCAAATCTTCTGTATGGTGAAGGCTGTACCTTCACAGCAGCTGCCTTTCCCTAGACATACTGCAGTCTTGCTAATCTTTGTCATCACGTATTTTATTGCTGCTTCAACAAGAGCATCCTGTTATCATTGCCACCTTTCTAGCACAGGTTACTCCCTGCAGCAGTAAGGACTTCATTCAGTTTCTGCCAATTCCAATAGGATGGGAGCATCAAACATTGCTATTTCAGTTGTACAAACAGGACTGTTTCACGACAGTTAATTCAAAGACATCACATCTTATGGGTCTATGGATTAGGGAAGGGAAAGAAAATTAAGTACTAACTACACAAAATTAATGTAAAATTTCAATAGGCACCTATTTTCCCAATTCTCCTGCTGCAAGCTTGTTTAGCGACGCAGTAGTGAAAAACCACTGACTTCAACGGAATTATCTCATCTTCAAACTGCCCTAACTGCTGTGCCTAAAAAGGAACGCGAATAAAAAGAAATTATATTTTCTCCTTAGAACTGCCACACATACCTTAAAATTTATTTGAAAATAAAAAAAATCGATTTATAAAACAATCCACATAAAATATACTAATCAATATATACACAGGACTGTTTGCAGGAAATCAATTTAAACTGCAGCATAACAGATGGTCTTTTTGCTATGAATTACTGTAATTACTACTGTAAATGGTAGAAATGGGGTGAGTCAGAAAACTGAGATCCAGCCTTAGAACTGAACTCTGACATAACTGGAAGAGATTTAGGCTGGTATACTAAATCAATGCCATCTGTAACCACAGTATACCTGAAGAAAACCTTATGTATTAGCCAGCCAGTGATAACAGCTTTAATACAGCAAAGAAAATCCATATGAGCATTCAAACTTTCTTGCAACTTTTCCATTACTACCTATACTTGACTTGGAGTAGGACAAACAGCAAAAGACACATACAACAGCATGCTAACAGCAGTGGTCTGTTCTCCAGGGACCATTCCAGTAGCAAAGAATCGATATGGTGCCAGTCTGTATGAAGGGAACAAGAAAGGAAGAGCAAGTACGATGGGGGGAATCTCCAGCGACTTCCTCAACCCTTGCTCACAGAATAGGCCCAGGGCCTTGAGCAATCAGACTAAATCAGTGTAGCTCTGAGGCTAATCTAACACTCACTAGGGAGCAGAACAGAAGTCAGGTGGTGTTAGGATTGGCAGGAGACCAAAGAGATAAAACCCTGCTTACCGCAAATGCACTTGATCTACATTTGCTGCAAGATGGGACACAGGCTTTCCAGTCCAGCAATAGCACAGAAGTGGTCCTGCTAGAAGTGGAATCATGGCAGCCGTAAGAGGATTAACAAGCCAAAGCAAAATTCCACAGTCTGTTATTAAGCAGTGTGATATCAGTTTCAGAAGCACACACAGCAGTAAGACGATCAGCCAGCACTCCAATGTCATCCCTGTGTTTTTAAAGTATATCTAAGGAAGAGGCATGGAAGTAAGTGCTCAATAGCAAATCCTATATTCAGATATTGTTGGAGATTTTCTTGCTACTGTAGTTAGACAGAGTTTGGGATGAACATTAAAAAAAAATCTACAATTGTCAGACAATGCTGTTTGAAGTGAAAAGGTGCCACTAATTCATACTTCAGACACCACATGTACATTATTAAAATACTTCCATAACTTGTGCTTTACTATTGGGAATTGCACAGTGGGCTTGTTTTGTGGGGTTTTGTTTTTTTTTTTCCTACCATTCCAAACCATTCTATCATTCTATGTAACGCAGAAAAATAACAAAATATGAAGACCACCTAGTTCAACATTACATTTCTACTACTTCTCCACTGTTAGTCACTAAACATAGCTCAAAAGCCTGTGAAAGACCTGAGCAGACTTTCTACTGAAACACTCAAAATAAAATCACTTAGACTGTTTACAGAAGTAGAATTTGGTAGAAATGGGGGAAGAGAAACACAAAATCCCCCGTGCTAAAAATAATGAAAACACACGTGGAAGGGTTAGCAGAAGAAACAGCATACCCATTTTCAGTGTTTACCATGAGTCCTGCTCTGTTGTATTGATTTTATGTTGCAACAATTTAAAACAAATAGCCTAAAAGGCAATGGTTGCAAAATAATGGTCACTCTGGAATAGACTTGCAGTATAGAACTGAATGCAAAATTATTGACCAGATCGCAACTACGAGGTGATGTAGCTGCACTGATAGGAAAGGGACTAGGTCTCTGGCACTAGAGGACATATATCCTCCACCAACTGGAAAACCACAGACAAGACTTTCTTAGAGGCTTTTAGAACAACTAATAATGGAAACTCCACTTCTAGTTGTTACATTCTCCAGAGCATGCAGACCTATATGCCATATAAACGTTTTAAAATTTCTTTTGTCTAAATCAGACCAGTCAGGTCTCTCATTACAAGAAATTCAGTTTGAGGTTTCCAGTTAATATTTTCTTCCAGCAGCAGGGCTGGTTTAAAGACAAAAGTGCTGACTGACCTACCATGGTTTTTGTTTCCATTCCAAGAGGGAAAATAACATAAACCCCAGGGGCATTATGTAGGGATACACTGTTTCTCAAAGAGCAGTCAAAATAATTCCTGTCCAGCTATCCTGCTCATGATAAACACCGTAATACCAAGCACATTGCCAGCCTGCTAAAGGATCCCATCTGGGGACATGTCAGTGCTAACTATCCTTCTCAACTCTTTCTTAAGTACCCAGCACATCTTTTCCTAATGCTGCTAATGTTCATTTCATTAAGGTAAAAGTAATTATAGATTTGCATGCTTTTCTCTCTACCTTTATTCACAATTCTAACAGCTAATATGAGGTGCCAAACCACCACTAATTGAAAATTGATTTTAGATTCAATTAAATGGCTAGCCCAGGAGGTAAGCACACATGCAGAAGTCTCATCAGCTGCCTCATTCCCCTGTGAGCATCCATACTGAATTTCACTGGCATAATCAGTGTCTGTAACCGGAGCTGTGACAGCTATAGATGGCGTCTAAAGAACATACATAACTAAAACTTCAGCATTTAATTGCTCAGGAACAAGAGAAACACTTATATAATCTCAGGTATTACTTAACATTGTGACAGCAACAATTTGTGTTGGTCAAGTAGTGCCAGACCTCAAAGACGAGCCCAGACTAACGCTAGCCTGCTGCTTTAACAGACCTGCTGTTAGACTCTGCTGCCTTCCCTTTTTAATCTTTGTGCAACACTCTGGAAAGTGATGCTTGTTTTGACATTTGTTTCAGTAGTAAGTTTCAGAAAACCTTATAGTAAATCTGCATGACTTCATTGCTTTATTTCAGATTTCTGTAGACAGTCTTATAATCCAAACCAGGGGTTCCTCATCCTTCCTCTCCCCTAATAAAAAAACCAAACTGCCAAAAAAATCTGTCCAAAGCAAGAATTCCATAACAGAAATAATTACAATGGATACAGCTATAAGTGAATATCCTATTTTGAATTACAGTGTTTACATAAGGCTTGAGAATCTGTATAGACATGGGCTCTCACCAATTAGACTAAACCTAAATTGTTCATATCTGGATATAATCCATATTAAGGACCAAGGCTGACATGTCTTGTTTTTCTGTGTAAAAACTGCTGGTCTGAAAAGCATCCTGGCACCCAGGCAAGACCATTCAAAGCAATTTACCCTGTCCACAGACTTGTGCATCAAAGTACACTCTCTGGTGAACACTCCAGCAGGGAAAGGGCTGATGAAGTCAGAATCATATACAAAGGGTAAAAACAGTTCAGTCAGGGCACTGTCAGCAAGAGCTAGTGGAATGCTCTATGTAGTCATTACATATCCTCATTCTAATGTTCTATGCAGTACCATCCCAAGTAGAGAAAAAATGAAATTCATTCTTCAGTGGTGTAAAACAGCCTGGTGTTGTCGTCAGTAGATTTCCATACATTTAAGATTGCAAAAATTTCAGCCCTAAAAGCATAAGACCCTTCCGCTGAATGCAACCGATCAATTACCAAACACTAATCTGTTATTTGTAAAAGGAAGAATCCTTGTCCATCTTTTAATGAAATTGTACAATGTAGTTGTATACTCTCTTTGATGAAACTGTTTGTACCTCCACATTCCTTAATTATAGGTTGTCACATCAGTAGCCCTAAGTAGCTCTATTGTGAAGAAATGAATGTGGCTTACAGCACAAGGCAAGTAATTGAAAATACTATAGTTTTCTTTATCCTTTAAGATGTGGAATAGTTAAGGTTAGGCACACCTTAGGCACACTTGGGAAGCCACTTTGCTCCTAGGAAGATATGGAGATAAGTATTCTCACAAAAAGCAGCAAATACTTAGAAACTAACCACAGAAAAGTGTAACCAATTAATCCTTTAATTCTGGAATTTAACATACTGTCATACTGCTCTGTCTCACGCCAGCATCTTGTCATTTATACATTCAAGCACTGTAAGGATACAAAAGGCTCATTACTAGATGAGCTCAGGAATCTTGTATTTGATTCTAGGTAGTAATTATATTATCTAATTCTAGATAGCACAGAGACTCAGTAGAGAGCCACAGTGAGCTTTTGGTCACCTCCAGTAGAGGACAATTCAGACCAGAATGCCAAGTGAATTTCATTTTCTGAAATGTGAAGGCAAACTAGATTTAACTTCAGCACTCCAGTTAATCCCGTCATGAAGCAGATCTTTTCTTTGTACTCCTATTTCAATTACTAGGGATACTTTTAAAAATTAAAAAATAATAATAAGACAAAGGAGATTGACCTCCTTAGAAAATCACAGCCTAAGTCTCTGTCTTCTGGTTTTTGGTTAAATCTCCTTTACCCACACTATGTCTGGTGTGTCAGCAATGATATCACATGGAAATTAATCCTATATCCTATTATACATTTACACAGTACCTAACACGACAGGCAGGATGAGCTAGAGGCCTCCCAGTACTATAACAAAATCAAAGTTGCAGGGACAGGAAAACTGATCACATGCACAGAAGAATTGAACCAACTAAGACATATTGCAAAAATTACAGACAACAAGCAAAATAAAAACATACACATACCACTAAGGATATACACAATCCCTACATAATACAAAGTCAACATTTGATAAATCCACTGTGCCTTTTCCTTACTGAAAACACAGATCTAATTCCAGAACAATGACCAAACTTTGCTGTCTGTCACAGCTCTGGAATCAGTAGGTTTGCAGTTTACTCTGTTCTAATGGAAGAAGTGGTATTCACACAGTCATAACCACTTTTCTGCTGTAAATCCTTCACCTATATTCAAGTTAAACACAGTACACATTTAATTTCCAAATTCGCATTTTCCAGGGCAGGTGTGCATAGTAACCTGTGTGTTCTCTTCAGCTGTGCTCATTTTCCTCATTAGCAGAATCAGTAACAACAAAAAGGACTGGCTACAGTTTCTTAAGTAGTTTGCAATTTTAAGCGCGACACCTCACTGAGCAGCCAGGCTCTGCATCTGTGTCCAGTCTTGGATGTTACCACTTTAAAAAAACCCACGTGCAACAGAAATCAATGGCTGTTTGTTCAGTAACAGGGTAAATGAGAGAAGAACACGTTTACAAACAGCAGGTGAGGCATTCAATTTGAAAAGCAATCAGATTGTCTGCTGTCTGCCTTCAAGGGCAGTGTTTACAGCCACACTGCTGATACAGGGAGGAAGATTAAAAAAAAAAAAAAATAATGCAACTTGGTACCCAGACCAAGACCCCTGATTTGAACATTGAGAGTCATTGAGTAATGCTTTCCCTGGTGAACAGTACCATCGATTTTACCTGAGAACTTATCTCTAACACTTATTTATGGATTAATGGACTACACAGATGCCCAATCTTGAATGCTGTTCCATGCAAATGGACACAAACAGATAACCCTATTGCCTTAAACTGGGTCCCGTGTAAGAGCTGTATGCTTAGTTTCCAAAGCTGAATCCAAGACTTTGCATTTAAAGCCCACGCTTTTCGGTTTTCTAAAAAAGCACAAAACAACAAATGAGGGATTAAAAAAAAAAAAAAAGTAAAATGAAAACCCAGATATTACAGCTGGAGAAACTCAAGCACTAGACTGCTAACAAGCCACTCTAGGTGCAGAGGCTTGGCCACTGTCTGCCAGCGCAATTAGAATCCTCATGTCTGGTTCAACAGTAATTTTAGGAAAAAACATCTCATGGAAAAAATGTTTTCCATAAGGGCTTCTAGACTTTGAAAATCTAAGTTCCACTAAGAAAGGTCAAACACTGATGAAGCTTGTATCTTTTTAGTGTTTGATACCTCCATGTCATGCCTCAAAACACATCTGCTCTCTAACCAAATCCCTTCTAATTACATTCTCCTTCCACTATGGTCAGAATCAGACAATCAAGCCAAAATTCCCATGACAGCCTCTATTTTATATCCTGGTCTAGTATCCACTGAAGCCAACTGTTGCACTCCTGGTTTCAGTGATACAGGGAATCAGTCATGGAGACTTCAGTTCTGCACAGACTTATCAATATACCTCATGCTATGAGGACTCTAACCCTGCATTTAATCAGAAATTATTAATGGCTTTATGAATGCTGGAACAATTCCAACGTGGTCTCAACTATTGAAAAGACCTGATGTTGGTCTGTGCATCAGCTTGTAATGCACTGGAATAGAAACTGTGAATTTACTGCTCTAAGGCTTTTCTTCTCATTTGATGCCTCCTTCAGCGTTAAGATTACTTTTGATATCTTGCAACTATCACAAATAAGAAAGTACAATGCTTCACACTGCTGCTCTGTGCCTAAGGGAAACTTAGGCTGGTGAGCCCTTTATAACATACACTCTCTCAAATATCAGCCCAAATTAAATCATTAAAAAGGAACAGCAACAATTTTAAGCACTCAAGGTGGTAGTTTAGTTCTGCTATGAAGTATAACGCACCTATTCTGGCACAAAACAAGTAAAAAAATGCATTACAACAGCACCAAGATGACATGTAAAAAAACACCCCACCATCCCAGGGCAGAACACACCGAACAAATATAAGGTCTTTGCCAGAACAGGAGGCCCAGAACACAACCCATAAAACGGGTAGAAAAGGTTTAAGATTATACTGTTATTTACTGCCATCAGTGACTGATTATTTCAGGACGGATCATATTTGAATGGTAACAGACAAATAACCTCACATAAAAGAAAACAAGACTCAAAAAATGAAAAGGACCACATAGAATAAACTTAAGATAAACCACCTGGTACGACGAACAAAGTTTAGTTTTCCCCCACGTCAGGCAAACAACTGGCCTCATAAGGAGATGTCAAGGCAATTGAATGCCCCTAGAAAGTCTGAGCTCCACTTTCAGGAGTCAAAGACTAAACAACAGGTAAACAGATTCCCGGTTTGCTGACCACATCAGTTCCTTTCACCTGCCTGACAAATAAACCTGGGTTTTGGTGTGGTGGTGGTATTTTGGTGTATGTGTTGTTTTGGGTTTTTTTTCTCCTCTCTTCCGGGTGGGTGGGTTTGGTTTTGTTGTTGGTTTTTGGGGTATTTTTCTTTTTAAGCATAACAGCTTGCCAATAGCTATTTTCTTTTCCACGATGAGTCATTCTACAGAAGTGCAAGACAAAACTACAAAAGAGAGAAAAAAATAGAAAACTGGATTCACCTCTGTTATCCTGGAGAATATTGTGATAAGGACAACTTTAGAGGTGAGGAAAGCTAAAGTAAATTTGAGACCAAGAATCAACTGTGACAAGAAAGATAATGAAAATTATTTAAATGAACACAAAGCCTTTAAGCACCTTCTATGACCTATGCGCAAAGCAGGCTGATGAAACTTAGCATGCTCCACAGCCTGCTGTTTTTACATACAGCAATCCAGCCACCTTTACGCTGGCAGGTAGCAATCTGCCAGAGATGAAAAATGTTAAAACGGGAACTATTTTAGATGAAGGGATTCATTCATCCTGCTCTCAAATAGTGTTATTAAAGAAACTCAGTAGCTGGAGTTAGTCTGGTGCTAACACCGCCAAGATTTAGACATACCTGTAAAACCAGGAAAAAATGATACTAAGAAAGGAAAGATTGGGGGAGTAGTGTGAGAATTCAGAAAAAACCATCACTGATACAGTAGACAGGAAGGGACAAAAATTAAAAGGAAGAGGGAGAAGATTGCGTCTATTCATTTGCTTTTCTATGTTACGGTATTCAGACTAAACTTGTTAGTATCTGTGCCTCTCCTCTGCTTTACTTCGGAATCAAAGTCTGACAAGAGGACTTAGTCAAGATCAAAAAGGTAATTAAATAAATTGCAGAGCACACATACAATTGGGGTGGGGAGAAATCAACAGAACAAGCAACCTTACAACTCAAAAAGCAGCTGTGGGTCAGTTACTACTAATTCAACCATTTGTTAGCATGGAAAGGGACCTCCCTGTCATCATCTTCAGACATTCAACCTTTCAGGAATAGTGGATAGTATTTCAGTTTCACCCTGCAGAAGTAATTATATGAAAATACTGAGATGATTATATTTTCATGATGAACAGCAATACTGTATACCATGAAAAGTAACCAAAATCTCACAAGAATCACACCTATTTAGTTCCAACTTAAACTACCTTGAATCCATTATTTGATACATACTTAGAAGGCTAAATACGGACACCAATTCTTTTTCTTACATGCAGAAAAGTCATCCAGATGCATACTTCTGAACAGCTCTGACAAGGTGCAGTGTGGCATCTGCTCAAAAGCACTTGTCAGTAGAGACACCAGAAGGTGTTGAACAGTGAAAAGTTGAAAGTAAGGAAAGATATAAATGCAGGAGAAGAGGGATCATTGATTGACACAGGCTGGGATTAGGTAAGGCTGGCTGCTGAAGGTGATAAAGCAGTCAGAGTGAAGGGGCCAGCGTGGAGAATTCTCGGCACAGTAGCAAAAGGGAAGAGCAAGTCAACAGCAGAAAGCCTTTGCACCACTTCCACTCCCCCCTGCCCTCCCTGCCTCCCTCAGCAAACAGACCTGCTCCTCTCTGAAAACCCGCTGGGAGGTGGTGACAAATAAGTATACTGTTATGACAGAATTAATGGTCCCCTGGCAAGACAAAACAGAAGAGGAAAGCGAACTTAAAAAGAAAAGAAGTGAGCTTTCTGACAAAGCAGAGCTGTGCAGCACAGGAGGGTACATAGTTCTTTCCAGAAAAGCAGGAAATGTTAGGAATTCACAGCACTATCACAGTAACAAGGATGATGAGTGCACTTAGTGCTGCAGGTAATGAAAGCTGCCTGGCATTTATCATTTCCTGAAGACACACATTAAGTAATGTGATACAATACCGTGTAATATGGAAAGGTAATTTTACCCTGGGTTCCTTAAGGAACAAGGCTTATGGGATCCCAAGGTCTGCCAGTCCTCTGTAACGGCTTTTGAACCTGGCCAACCATAGTTACATGTGACAAAGAAGAGGTCTAGGGTGTTACATTCCTAACAGCTTCGTGAAAAACATCAGCTGGAGACAGACAAGGTGTGCTCTAAAAGAAAGGTAGGGATGCTTGAGCTTTGCTCTGACCAACCACCTGGGCTTAAGACTGGTCTGGGTACAGGAAACTTGGGAGGTAAGTCAAGAGGAAACCAAGCTTTCTCTGAAGCTGTTGTTCAGTTAACAGCTTGTACATATCAAAGACATTTGTTAACACGTATGCAACACATGTCAGAATACTGACCAATTTAAAAATAAAACCAGAAGCAAGTAGAGGGGAGGATTAAAAGGCACGTGTTGTACTTTCTCCACATTATTAGTGGAGGCATAATAAAAAAAGGCAGATTAAGGGACATACTCCAGCCTTCCTGGGACCATCTGGATGGGCAACAGGTAGGACTATGGGTCTTTTGTGCAGTGCACCAGCAGGTTATTACAGGGAGTAATCCACTACTGAAAGAAGACAAGCCATTGTGAAACCATTTGTATCAGACATTGGTTTAGTTTTAAGGAGAGTACCACAGCTGTCAAAACCACTCTGTTACCTCATATAGAGGACCTAGTGTTTTAAACTGTTCATGAAGTCTCTAGCTGACCTCTTTCTTTAAATTACCATCCTTGCACAGCTACACCTTGGGGTGAGCTCCCATGTGCTCAGATTCATAGAAGACATTAAAAGGCAATCAAGCACATAACTCTGAGCATATAAAAATGGAAAACTCAGTAGACAGAAGAATGTTTTTAAAGGGGTAGGAGAAACAAGATAATTGAAATAAACTAAGCAAAAAGTTTAAATGCCCTTCAGTACTAAAACTACTTATATTATCTGAAAACAAAATAACATTTGGCAAATTACTCAGGTCCTTCAATGGATGCCTCTGATAATTGCCCTGTGGTCCCTGTGTGGCACAGAAAGCTGTGTACACAGCAGAGTATGCCAATTTGCAATAAGCTCGTTTCTATAAAAATAGAACAAATTCCCAATTTTCAAGAAGGAAATGTACTATCAGAAATATGGCTTAAAAGGATATAATAGCTGATGCTAAGAAAGCTGCATGCCCTAATGTACTTATTTCCCAGAGTAGTGCTCTCGCACCCATGATGCAAAATTTGATTCTAGCCTATACCTACTTTTTTGTGGAAATAATGTACTCTGATCATTTACTTCGATCAGCTTGGCACCATCCATTTCCCCCAGTAATTTATAGATGAAGAGTATGTCAACACAGCCTTAACTGGAGCACCACTCACACAGAACTCAATTCTAAAATATTCCTAATCTACCAAGACAATCTTTTACTAATCCCTAGTGAGGGTTTTCACAATGATGTTTTTCCCCTTATACAATTTACTCAGCTGGTGTAAGACAAACTGTTTGAGTGAATTTATGATGAAATGTAGTTCTACTAGAATGCTCTCCTTTGGTTCTTTGTTGCATCTAACACCTGAAACACTAAATTAAAGTCAAAACTGGTTTAAGTATATTCTTTATTAACAATTTGCCATTTAAAAATGCTTCAAATTCAGACTGCTACTGGAAATGAAAAAAAAATGTAGTTAGGCTATTGTCACAGTTAAGTTTCATGCTGACAGTCCTCTACAACTTCTAAGGATGTACTCCTACATATTTGGGGATAAAGAAATAGGCTCCAGGTCCTGTCAGAGCTTTGCACACCAGTTTTAATTTCCCTTTCATGTATATAGGGAGCATGCATGACTTCTGTGTGAGGGATATGTAAGAAACAGGGAGAGCACATTACTTCCCAAACATTATGCAGGAAGCCAGAAATATAACTGAGGTGTTTAAAGTTCCTAGCTATTAGCATAATGACTGCATTGCCCTTTTATATCAAGCTACAGGTATAGCTTCAATGTCTCTGTAGTTTTATTCCTGGATATTAGAAAAAATAGGCAAATGAAAGAAATGTAGTATGGGTTAGGCTTGGCTAAGGCAAGAAACAGGCACAAGTGTGTTCTGTGAGCAGTAAAATCTAAGTGAGTAGAGATTGTCCTATATACCACTGACAGGACAACACAAAATAATTGTTTCTCTAATACACAGGCATAAACAGGATGTTTCATGTTAAGTAAACAAGATTTAAGAATAGATGTCAGTCCTCAACTCTGGAGCATCATCCACCTGAAGTGACTGGTCACCATGGTCTCAAAGATACTGTTTTAGAGAGTGCAGCCCTTCTAATCTGTGAGCATAACTGACCTCTCTGAACAGTCTTCTACTGCACATGCTGCATCTCATCATGGGCCACACAGGAGCTCCTAAAGCCTGAATCAAGCCAGGATTGTCAAAATAAAAGAGCTGGCACCAACAGAATTTACTATTCTACCTGCTAACCACACTCAGGGTTCCCTGCTCTGCAGGTTAATTGAACTAAATAATTTTATATAATAATAATTTTTAAAAAAATGTGATTTCCCAAACCATTTTAGGTATTTAACTGTTGGTAATTCCAATTTAAATTAATGAGAACTGTGCATCTCAACCCTCCCTCTCGAGACCACTTTCGTTTGTTCTGAGATTCTCAATGAAATCAAAATGCTCTTTCTGCAAAATATGAGTAATTTTAAAGGACCAAAATAGCAAGAAATTCTTAATTGTATGGTCTGAATTTCTCATGCAGCATGTATTTTTCTCCCGTAGGTACAACCACGCCCTTTCCCAGCAGTGTGCACCTCACTTCAGAGGGGAGTTTTGTCATATTCTAAAATAAAGAACCAAGAAGCCTCCTTTCCTAATTGCTGTGTGTAACTGCAGTTATACATTAAAATAACCCAGCATGGTAGGAGATTAGCTGGATGTCTAGTATCTCTACGGGAAACCTCTTGTCTGAATAAAAATAGAAAATAATTTTAAAGGAAAACTAATCACTTTCCTGTCTCCTCATTTTGAGGTTGCCAAGGAATGAGCAAAAATTCTGAGGCAAATAAAACTCCTAACTAGATTGAACAAGACTTGAGCTCAGGACAAAGTGATTTTGATAACACAATCTCCTCACGTAGGGAGAAAGTCTATGATATTTGTGTCAGAGAGCCTAGTTTTCCACAAATGCATGAAGAGAAAGCTCCCTGGGGAAGAGCAGTCCTGGGCAAGAGTGGAGAGGGAAGATGGGTAGGCACTCGGAGACAGTCCTAGATTTCCAATAGACAGGCTGTCTTTTGCTTTAGGGTCTCCAGCCTAGTGTGCATATGGTGACCCCTTAGAAACCATCTGCAGTGAGTAAAAAATGAAATTTCTGTGTATTGGTGCAGAGCTCAACACAGTCTTGACTTAGAGCCACACAAGACTTAGGGTACTGTGGAACCTGGCACTTCAGTCGGACATCATGTTGTCCTTATTGGAAGTTCTTGCAGTAACAGACATCCACAGAGCTGCTAAACTAAGTGGAGTCTTAAATACCACACTTTTCCAATTGTTTTGGCAGCTCATCTCAATAGAAACCCAATATTTGACCAAGAAAAATGGACTTCCAGTAGCTTTAAAGGGATAGTGCATCATTATTTAGTGTGCATGAATATAAATACATTCATGAACACTAGATGATGGTGTATTTTAGATGTTACAGGAAGTAAAGAAACTCCTTAGTTGCAATATACTGACTTTAAATCCTGTATCCATGTGCAGCGAAGCATGGAGGAGTCTTAACACATCATAAGATATTGGCCATAAGATATCAAGGAAACTCCAGCAGCTGTAACTGTTATGCTCTTCCAGAAATACAAACTGTTACTCCATCTAAAGGAAGAAGAGAAGCAGCAGAGATTAATGATGCAGAGCTAATTAAACAAGTAAATAATTGTGGTGATGTAGCCTGAACCAAAAAGGCAACAAATAATGCAGCAGGAAATAAGAAGAAATATGAGGGTTTAATTAATTAAACCACATTTCTAAAGGTAGATAGGGCTATAAAGTGCCAAATACTATATTAAGGCAGAGTAGGTTTATTAGAAAAATAAATTATAGTTTAATATACATTAGATTAAGAGTTTCTTGCTGTAGCCAGTACAGTTGCACTTAATTGCTGTAGCTAACTTTTTTGGGGGAAAGGACTTGCCCATGACTAACAAGATGACTGATTACGTCCCACAGAGATGGGATATCTGGAGTGAAGAAGGCAACTCAGTGGAATCTATATGCAGGAATGGGCTTGACTCATGTCTTGGAGCAACACACATACATTGCTGTAAATTATTTCAAATATTACGTCTCCAAAACAAGAGTTTCCCACATAAAGCAGGGGAAGGTACAAAGATCCTCAAACCTTCTGCCCCCTGCCCACCCCCCCCAACACACACACACAAAAGCAGAGGAAAACAAAGGTCTGCAGCACCAAGTCTCTTAGCACAAAGGTGAAGAGGTGTGGCCAGCCACTATAAAACCCTCATACACCACAGAATTTGGCCATCATACACCACAGCATCTAATAGTACATCCCGAGAACGTTAGTATGTTGGTTATAAATTTATTCATTTAATATTACATCAATCACATTTCTTAACATTACTTCATTCCTAATTCAGCAGCATCACCATGGTTACACTATTATTACATTTTAGCCTTGCAGGTGCCTTATCAAGATGTCTGGTACCAAAACAATCCCCATATTCATTCTATACATGTTCCAGACAAGTAATTTAGCTATTGTATCTACTCTGTTAACATAAGACCACAATCTCTATTCCTTAATTAACACAGAACCACAACATCATCTTTTAGCATCAAAAGCAAAGTACTGTATCTCACCCTTCCAATAGTCCAAGCCCCAATACAAAACAATAAAGCTCCTAGTCAGCTGCCCATCTTAGGGAACTAGTTTCCTTCAACTCCCATTCCTGCATTACTAAGAACCATTTTTTCCTGTCAGCAGGACAATTACAAGATGTAAAAACATCCACAACACTACATAGAAAGAAAATGTAAGAGCTTTGTCAGAGAGGTAAAGTCAAAGATACGTCGTAAAAGTTATTTTAAAATAATGAATACCCTTAAAGCAATACTAACACGTGTTTATCATCCCAACTAAGGCACCACCTGAATGCGCACGGAAACCTTACATGATGTAATTTACCCAAGACGGGACAAGCACTCTGAAAGTCCAAGCAGAACTTGGCGATTTGATCCCATTCAATCGAACTTCTTGTGATTTTGCACAGATCAAGCCAAAATCTAGTATTAGCGTGTAAGGCCCCGTTTTTACACTGGAGGCCACAGCTATACAGAAGAGGGTGCACTTTGCCCTGTTTTCTGAGTCTGACTTACAGAGTAACAGTAGACAATTCACTAAAATACATAGATCAAAACTTGTCAACATTGCTGAAACTAAGATCCTTGGCTTCATGATTAGTAAGTATTCCACTAGTTTCCACACTTAAAAAAAATCACTACCCTTGCTTTTGTATTCCTGTTGCTCTTCACCTGACATATTTCTCTGTCATGTTTCATCTCCTCGTGACTATGAATCAGAATGTTCATTACCTGATGATAAACACTGATTCATTCTCTCTTTATTAAGCTAGTCTGTTTTGCTCCTGATTTATTCCATGTCTGCTTGAGAATTCACCTGCATCTTCTGGATTCAGGTGCTTAAAAGTGCTTTACGAGAGTGCTGTGTCTTGTGTTTGAGTTTTGCAGTTGAAATGTGTGCCACGTGATGTGATTGTTTAAAAAGGGGTCTAAAACTATGCATCTTAATTTGAGCCTAGCAAAGTCCTAGAATTTCAGTGAGCTAAATAATGTTGAAATAACACAGATTATGAGAAAAATACTTTTCAGGGACATGGGAGATTCAAGTTTCACCAATTTATCTGACCTATTTTATAATCTATTTACAGTATGTTTGGAAAGCTATTAACTACCATAATTATACCACTCACATTTTCCACTAGTGTTTGTAGTAATCCATAGAAAAATTAATGTAACACAGAAATACAGATAATAATTATTTTACGTTCAAAGTGCAAACTGTGCTAAAGCAGATACTTGAAAGCAGTACAAGAGCTATACAATGAAATACCAGTTTAAAATATGGTATAAAGTAAGAGTAGAGAATCAAAAACTCACATCCTGGGAAAATTGTGCTCTTGCCACAGGGTCTGTGAGTTACAAGCTCTCTTTTGCCTTCCCTGTCAGCCCTGGGAAAATGACCATTTAAACAGAGGAATCCCAGCCTACTTTTGGTTTTTTCCTCTCGCTAGAAACACCAATTTTGTCTTGACCATCATATGCAACATATTGCCTTGGTAAAAGTTTTAGTTATCTCCCTGTCCGCTGAGAAAACTGTCTCACCCATCTGCTGTGCCTTGGAGAGCACAAATCTGATCTTGCAAGCAGTTTATGTGCACTTGCTTAACTTACTGAAATGCCCAAGCTGAAACAGCTCTTTCATTGAGCCTGTTCTCACACTTAATGTTAGTGGACCCATAAAACCCTGCAAGAGTGAGTCCTAACTTTGCATTTATAATCTGGGTGCATGTCTTCTATGAAAAATCAGGGAAAAAATTACTAGAAGCATGACTGGAACAACATTTACCCAAAACTGGGAACTCAAGACCAAAGCATTTATGGTGACTGCAGTGAGGGTACTCTACATTAATATGTCCAAACATTTCCCACATTACAGCAATTTTATCTCCATTTAAGGGGTTTCACCACAGGACTATTGTTTTCTTCCCAAACAGCTGAGTTTATTTCCAGGTCATAACATCCTGTGTCTGTGACTCAGAAGAACAATGATTACAACAATCACAGTAGGATTAAAAACTCATTATCAGAAATATTTTACTCACAGCATATAGTAGATGATATTGCCATTTCTGTACTAATGAGAGCCAAACAAATTATTTGTACTGAATATTTTCCTTCAGAAATGACAGTGTTCTGTCTTTTAATGGTACCTGAATGGAGCATGATTTTCTGCAATATATTTCTAATTCAAAACAAAATGTGTATGTTACATCACTAGGGAAGTTGAAAAAACACCTATTTATTGATCAGAAGCTTATTTCCTACAGATCTGCAAAAGGTAGAGTTATACTAATTTTACGTCTATGTAAACAAATGCACACATTCAAATTGGCCTATAAAATGCACGGACAAATCAAATGGAGACACAGGCTCATAGTATTTAGATATTAATTAGCAGGGGAAAAGTTACATTATCATTTAGAAGAGGAGCAAAATTTACCCTTTTTTTATTCTCTGTGATTACCCAAATTATCTTGCAGTTTCATGGCTAACACAGGTTTTCAAAATGAGATAACACATTTACGTCACAAAACAATTCCTGCAATCAAAAAAAAAAAAAAAACCCAAAACAGACTACTTCCATTATTTTTACATTGTACTTCAGTTAAAATGGTGACAATTGTGCAGGTTGCTACTCCCTGCAACAGCATTTATTCATCAACTAGTGCAGACAGCTGTGAGCCATGGTCAGGAGTGTTTTGCTGAAAATCTGATGCCTGAATATAATTCACAAAATCAGTAAGAGGAAAGCAATACTTAAGAAGTGTTTTATTGACTTACTCCTTGTTGGCACTGCTGATAGAAAGGACAGAATATAACCGTGCTATAAGTGCAGTGCTGAGGTTGGAATGTCCTTCCCCAGGGCAGCTGCTCTGGATTTGATCTGGCATAGCTGATAGTAGAATCAAGGCTTAAAATGGACAATTTTCCAGCAATAAGGAAAGGATTACAAGACAAACTACTCTATAAAGGGGCAGGGGGAAAAGGTGGATAAAAATTGAAACAAGAGTGACAGAAATCTCGCTGCATTACAAGTAGCGGTGAAGCAAATGCTTCCAATAAAAAGCTCAATCCAAGAAGTGTTATTTATCAGACATCATCTGTTTGGCTGACCGATATCTGTGCTAGTGTTGCCTGACACGCATACTTATAGAAAGGAACACAGTCTGGTTTAACATCAGAAAAATGTCTATTAGTGTGCTCTTAGTGACTACGTGCCTCACACTTGTACTGGGTAGAAAGCAACGAGTGCCCAGCTTAAGTAGCATGAGAATTATGCCAGCACAACGCATGCTTCGGATTCAGATTTCCAGGCAAGAGGAAAGCATTGATAATTCTGCAATGTAACCTCTTCAAGGCAGAGGATAAAGGTTTTACTACAAAAAAGACTTCTCGCCTGCCAAGTGTTTTCACAGAAGTAGAAATGCCTGTATAACAATGGCAGTACTTTCTCCTTCAAAAATACGCAAGTAATAAAAATACGTAGTAAAAATCTACGTAGCCTTGCAGGCCTACATGCTACGTCTCCATTTTCCTCAGTATGTACGTGAAACAATGCACAGTTGTGACACAATGAAAACAACCATTAGCAACAACAATGACAGTACCACACCAGTGTTCAACACGTCCATCACTTCAGGGCAAAGGGTAAACCCAGGTAGAAATGGAACCAGCTTAAATCGGCTCAGGCAACGACCTTTCCGTCCACTCGCTGAAAACTACTGGGATGCAAGTGCCTGGGATTAGCATTTAGTATGCTGGCTACATAGCTATTCCTTACAGTCAAAAATACAAGTGAAAAGTCACATTTGAATCCTAGTTGGCATCCTCTGAAAACTGGAGTATCATAAGTTCCAGCTCCCACAAAGTGGTGCTTAAACTCAGCTATTTTTGCCCTGAATACATGTAGTTAAATTGAGTCAGTGTGCTAAAAGAACTTATAAATCACACCATAAGCTAACTCATCATATTTATGAACTTACCACGTATTAATTACATGCTTTAGTTTAAATTACTAGTGAAAAATAATTATAAGTACAGGTACATGCCCATCTTCAATTAAGTTTTTATCACCTATTTAACATCATAATTAAAAAAATCACTTCTGAAAATTTTGTAAGTGAACAACCCTCTCTTCTCACGTATAAATGAAATTATTGTTATTTAGAAGTGAGATCACAGTATATTGTGTAATTAAGTCAGTTAAGCATGGAGGTGGATCCTTCTGGACTGATCAGCTTTTCCACTGGCTTCATATGTTCATAGGGAACTAGAGGTTCTCTTCTATTCTTCCGTCCCTCAGACAGAAATAACTATCCAGACACTTGGCTGTTTCATAAGACAGAGTACATTGCAGATAATAGAACATGTGGTGGTTTGCATGTTACTACTTATTTTCTTAAGATTTGTGTTTCCTTCCAATTTTCCTTGTTGGGCAGCACACTGCAAGCCAGGATACATGACAGCATTTGAGCAAGCTTCATGGCATTTTGTCAACATGGAGATTTACTGGATTGCACCCTGATGGCAGATCTCAATGACATGTCAGTGACCACTTTGTCCAATCTTTATACAACCATAAAAATCAGATATTTAGATGTGCTGTTTCAAAGCAAACCTGTCTCTTGGCTTTATGGAATTACTTAATTACAAAGGCTTTTATATGGATTTGTGTCTTCAGAGTAGTACTTCTTAATAGTCACTTGTCTAGTACTTTAATTAACATGTGTTTGACAAGTAAGATTTTATCATGTTTTACTTACAAGCACCTCACAGACAGTTAAAATAGCTGTAATTTGAGATCTAGCTATGTGATGCCTCGATGCAAAATACTTTCATTGAAACACAGAGAAGAAAATTCTGCCACTATAATCAGCTTCAGGATTCTGACATGCTGAGAAGGCTTTGGGGGAACCTTCTAACCGCAAAACACAACAAGTATCCTGCAGTACAAGAACGGGAACAAACTTCCAGTCTCCATGCTACAAAAGTACTTGGGTACCAGTTACATGATACAGCCTGGCTGCAACATCATCCTTGATTCAAATATCACTTTAGTCATGGTAATATGCTTCATTAACTCCAGCTGCAATCAATGGAAACAGCAGCATTTCCTTTCAAGAGTAAGTCAGATCCTTGCCTTGGTCCTGCAGTCCCCTGTTGCCCTCAGTCTGGTGGAATTATTTATGCCAGTTTAAAAATAATGCTAAGTGCAGCAGAACACAGTTACATAAATGAGGCTACAAAGTACAGGGCAGTACAGATCTATCCCAAGCCATCAGAACTGTTCCATCTTCTATGGATGATAATCTCTTTTACGTGTCCTGATGGCAGGATCAGACTATTAACTTCTGCCATCTATGTGCAGCTTGTTCCTTATCACAGAATTTTGACTACAGATTGTAAACCTCTGACTCAGCAGGTAATACCTGCTTCATTATGTTCACAAAGGGACTAAATGCTTTTCTTTCTCTGCATATGCAATAGGGTCAAATAGCATTCAAGAAAACACTGGACTAACGGCTTTCCTTTCTTTAATACAGGGCAAATCAATATTTTACGTATTTTCATGGACAGTATGTGAAGGTAATTTAAACTACAACAGGGAGGAGGTAAAAGTATTCTCATTGCCATTTAGCACAGTCCAGCTGAGAAGGGTCCCTCATACAGCCTCATTCTTCCACAAATCCTCAAGAACCTTATATCCAAGTCTCAGGTTAAGTCAAAAGCTTTTTTTTTTTTGTAAAAACACTTGTTAATCCTTGAATCTTTTATGATGCAGTTCCTAAATCTCTGAGGCCTTCTAAGCTTGCAATCTCAGATTTACCAGGCTACTGAAGGAGCATCACAACAGTCACTACAATAGGTCATACATTAACACCGTTTTAAACGGGACAGAAAAAGTTAAAGTATCTTTTCTGGTAAGTTTCAGGTACAGCAGTTACTTTCTTCAGAGGTAATCTCTATCTAAATGCTTTTCTGCATCCTGTCCCCAGCTAACACATCCTACCACGCCACCTGTGGACCTCTCCCATGTTTCTTTAGTCTCCAGTCCTGCTAGAGTGCTTAAATAGAGTGTCAAGTACTAAACAAACTGAATTCCAAATCATCTGGACTGATTGATAAAGGACTGGCAGTAAAGGAAAAATCCCAGCCTGAGTTCCATAGCTCACCTGCATAGCCAGGACACAAACTCCCTACTTCAGCCTGGTTTTGGCAGCCTGATCCACATGTAAGAAGGTGTCAAGTCACCATCATTACAACACCCAACCTGCAGAAGCTGACATGGATCCCAAGAGAAAATTACAAGCAGCAGACATTCTGCGGGCAGTTACCTGCCCTGTTGTTCCTAGCAAGACTGACCATCTGTCTTAGTAACCACACTGCCATTTATAACAATGCCAAGCAGGTCCAGGTGAGCTAGTCTGTCACCCTTGCCTTCACACCTCAGAAAGTCCAGGATGCATTAAGCTCACCCATAAAATATGCTGTTTGTCACATCTCCAGGTGACTGTAGCAGCATCACTGATGCTTTTACTTAGCTTATGTTGTTTAAACTCATAGTTCATTTCCAGCCTCTCCAAAATTAACTTTAATGGCAGTGTGGCACACAGCTTCCATTTGTAACTAGAGAGCATTTAGTCTGTTTGTCTCAAAAATCTCCCCTTACTTCCCAAATACTTTCTGTACTTCACTTTTAATTAAAATCGATGAATTTATTCTTGTAGATTACTATTTCAACAGCAAGTTACTCCAGTAACTTAGATGAGGTGGAACCAATGGGATCATTTACAGAAGCAAAGGAATCGGAGTTCGGCCCACAGTTAAAATTAGGTAAGGTTAATAAAATTCAGCTATGACTTGGCCATCTATTCAGGGAGCTGTGGCAATGCATCAACTGATTTAGAGCTCAATACTGCAAGGTTCTCCGTGTCAAAGTATACAAAGCCAGTGGGAGGTGAAAATATTTAGAAGCTTAAACATATTGCATTGAGTTTTGCAGGCTTCTTGGTTAGGGACTAGGAAGGACCTCTAAGTTGCAGATAGAGCAGATTTCTCCTTGATGAGGTTGAAATTACATTCACCCTCTTTCACCCTCTCTCCCAGATTACATCCCTACCTCATAAGGAAGCATACCAGCAGACAAATCTACAGTCTGTTTTAACCATGATCTAGTGCAGAAACTCTTCTCACCCTTGCTGTTTTGTTGTCTATAGCAGCATCTGGAATAATCCCAGCAGATGAATATCCAATCCCAGTAGCTGGAGGAGCATGCATCATTTCAACAGGAGGTCAAAAGGTTGCATCCAACTCTACTTTATCATCTCAAGTGAAATTCTTCATCTTTCAGATGTTTATAATTAAACCCAGGAGGAGCAAGCAGGTAATTTCCCAGGAAATTCAACCTCAGTGTCAAATTAAGTAGCCTCCTCATTGTTGTGAGTATTTCTCAGGATGTTAATGATTTATTTGAAGACAGTTGGAAATGACTTCACTAGCTGATTCCTGTGGCTCTTACTTTCACCACTTTGACACGTGCCATTTCAATGTGCTCAGAAAGAAGACAGCAGAAGATTTTTCTGAAATCCGTGTATTTTCATAATTTTTTTTCTTTGTTTCACTACTTCTTGGCGGTTTCTTCTAAGTCTTCATGTATGGAAGCATCAAAGTGTTTGTGGCTCAGCCTATCTTTGGCCTGGTCCACATGGACACTAACTCAGCCTTAGAAGACTTTTGTTTCTCCTGACTTTTTTTTTTATTTTTACCCTTCACATTGAAAACTAAAGGCAAAATGTGGCTTGAATACCACTGAACTTCTGGGAAGCGCACAGTAGGAGCAGTGGCCCACCTGAGAAAACAATAGATCAAATTCATCCATTTTCTTGATGAATGGCCAATAACTGGAAAGTCAAACCCAGAGACTGTGCCAGCATTAAATCAGACCTGAAGGACATTACAGGACTTGGGTCCCACCATAAATCAGGAAAAAAATCATTCTTTCCTCCACTTAGATTCGTATTTACATAGGAGCCAAGTTTTATAAAAGAGCTGACCTTGTCTTCTATCAAGATAAAAAGTCTGCCCTTCTATCAATAGATCCAGAAGTTCAAAGCAGGGATTGATCTTGTATAGTTTTGGGTATTATGCCCACCTGGCTGGAGCAAGGGTAAAAAGTTATTTCTGCTATTTCTTCTTAAAACAAACATTCTTAAATCACATGAAGAAATTCACAACAATTAATAGCAGCCAATTTTGTAACTGAAATGGTGAATAAGGCAAAACAAACTTTGTTTAGGAATCAACCAATAGGAAAGGACTTGAGCTTGTCTTTGTTTTGGATCAGAGGGCCTGTTATTTGAAGTTCTCATTCAGGCTCAAATCCAAAGCCTTGGGTTTTGTTGTTTGTTTGGGGTTTTTTTTCTTGATCCCTCAGGGACCAGATGATCTAGTCTAAGGTTTCCAAAACTTTTCATTGTTTACAAACATTTGATTCAAGACGTACTGGCCAAGTCTTCAAACCTCCTAAAACAACTACAACCAAATTAAGTGGTTTTACAAATTTACAAGTATGGGATCTCACAAAAATATTTTATACCATCTACCTTCAGATAATTCCTGGAAGCTCCAAGCCAGACAACTCCTCACATGAAGTAGATGGTTTATGTGGTAGAAAGACTTCAGAGTAGCAAACATCTTTCTATCTGTCAGATTAAGGGCATTCCTACTAAGAGGATTTCCTAGATTAATTAATTCTGTGCAATCACCTCTGGGCTGCTGTGATGCTTAAGCTTAAAGAAAGACTCTTTTTTAATGTTTTGTCATTTTCATAGGAATTATTTGATCCACAGTAATACCTAGCTATGTTGAGATCTTGTCAAACTATTTAAAAATTAACTCAGCTTCCTCATTTGATACAATATTAGCCTAAAAACTCAAAGCATCAGCACATACTGTTAATCTGCAGGTGCCTTGGTGTACATACTTTTGCACATGCACTATCCTCCTGTTTTTCAGAAAAGAAGAAATCAAATTTTCTTCCTGTCATGAAAGCACAGGTCTGACTCATTTTTCTCAACTCTCATTTAGAAACACCAAAAGGGCTGAATGACAAACATTACAAGTCCCTGGCCCAGCAGACTTTGACAGCAGTTTCATAATATTTTTCTCTTGAATCACCTTCTGGCAAAAGGTGAATATATTGACATTTGTTCCACTGTTCTGATGCTGCTGCACCAGCTGCCAAGCCTACCTTGCATTCTTTGTGTTCTTTGCACATCTACATACATCAACACGAACAAACAGCTCTCCAGGAGAAAGGCATTTTTAGAAACATTTCCTGCCCCCCTCCTTAAGATTTCCTAAAATACCATTACTTATACTCAAGCAAAGAAGCAGCTAAGCATATCGGCTGGGGTCTCCATGAAGTGTGCAGTTTTTTAGAGGCATTTGGGAATCTTTCATGTCAAAAGTCTCCTTACTTACATCCTTCCCCGAAAGTTCTGGGTCCTAGCCAAATCCTCCATTCCCTTTTCCATAGCAAAAGCTTTGTTCACAACATCAAGTATGGAAGCCCTTTTCACCCGTTCTTTTATGCAGCCTTTATGGGGAACGGTTTTACTTAAAATTACCATTTCTCATTGCCAGAAAACTCCCAGTTATTTTGATTCTACCCTCATTATCTGAGGAACTTCGTAGGTGGGATCTAGCAGCACCACAGGCATGCTTCAATGTGAGTTAGACCTATTCTCCAAGACATGGAAAGGTCCTTTGATATCCTTTCTATGGACGGAATCATCAAGCAACCATGAATCCATCACCCAGTAGCAGTTCACTGGTCTAATAACTGCTGTGACACAGCATAGGGGAGGTGAGCTAGCAGCTGTGTGGTATTTAATTGCTAGCTGGGGTTAAACCACAACAGGCAGACATCTCTGAGGTGTATTTACACTGGCTGACTTAGGTACTGCTAGCAATACATCTGCACCTGGAGTACATACTGCAGTACATACTGCAACTCAGTATGTACTCCAGGTTTGACAGGAATTAACCTCCTGAGCACTTACTCTTTTCCCCAGAATCCAGACATCTCTGTGGTGCTGCAGCTATTAGAAAACAGCTCATGAATGAATCAGTTGAACACTGACACTGTGGTAAAGCTGAAGTGAGAGCAAAGGCTCTGACCCGGATGTACCAGATGTGTAATAGTTGCACTCCATATCCATTGGCCAAATTCTAAGGAAATGTTGTGCTGGATTAACCATACCCAGGACATTAAGTTCAGAATCACAGAGGAATTTTAATTGTTCATACTCACTCAGGGCCAGTAAGAGACATTTGCAATCCAGTCTTGAACTTTTCAAGTCCTACCTCAATTACTTTCTAGCAAAACCAAGGACAAATTACCATTCTAACATGACTATTCTTCAAAAAACATTGTAAAGCAATTATGAAACACTGTTGAATTATCCTTGTGACTGGAACAAAAACACTGAGGCAAAAACCAAAAGGAGTGCCAGGAAATTATGCTGTAGGAGAGAAGAGTTCTTGGGAAAAGGACAGTTAGACTTTGAGAATAGGAGCAAGAGAAAGATCTGAGACAATGGAGATTTCCCCTGCAGAAATGGACATCTGTCAGCAATAACAGCAAATATATCCAAGTATGTTTCCTGCTTGTGTTCTCCAGCCCAGCCCAAAACAATGTAGAGGCATGTCCTTAAAGGCCTATGGCACACCAGTGATATTGGCAGGTGGAACCTATAAGAAATCAGAAGGCAGAGTTCAAATTTCTCAGAAAGACTTCACTGGGTCACAAGGACATCCTAATCCTCATGAAAGCCTGGGATCTGCCACCTGAAGCACATCATAGATGTACCAATAGATTAGGGCTCAGTGCAAATTGTAACATAACACAGATTGGAGTTTAAAAGTCATTGACAACAGTACTACGGTAACCGTGCCTCTGAAGACAAAACATTACCAATAAATTCAGCTAAAGGGCCAATAAAATCAACCAAAGAATCTTTTAAGCAGACCAGTCACCAAAACAATCACTGTGTACCAAGGAACAGTATTCAGATACATAACTGGAAAGCAACAAGACAAAAAGGGCAGAAAGCTGAGTAAGCTTAAACAAGAAGAGCAATATTCAAAAAGGAGAATATTGAAGAGAGAAGGACAATGGGTGTTTATGGCACACCTCCACATCCTACAGAATGCTGTGTTAGTGCTTAATAAAAGAAGTACACAGTATATAAACATGCTGTTGTATGATAAGTAGATAGAGAAAATAGGCATAATATCTAGTTTCTATTACTGTTATTCCAGGAGGAATACTTTCACATGCAATTAACTATGTTTGCAATATACCAGAGAGAAACAAAGGTAAATTGAAAAAATCCAATTAAACTAGAGAGCCACAAAGGACACATTCAGTGACCAATAAATAACACATAAAGCACTGCTGGAGTAGGTCAATGAGTGTTGCTGGTTATCAAATGTTGAAGGGAATTCCTGGAATAACAAAAGAGGGGAGATATAGCACTCAGATTCATTAAGGGGCTACGGATGTGGTAAGCAAAGGAGTCCGGCCAGCTTCCTGGCACAGGTATTGGCTGCTTAGAGAAGCTGTGTGCAGGTCAAGGATCCCACACTGAACAGGCTATTGCACCCTAGTTTCTCAGCTGAATAGTAGGGATAAGATTGCACCCTTACTCTGCCTACTGCACTGTAGCACGGGTCTCTGCTGAATTCACAGCAGCTACCTCCACCACCTGCTTTGATCTAAGTTCAAACAAGCATCTTTGTGCTTTTCCACACATTGGTTCTCATGCTATGGGGGAGGTTCCAAAAATTGCTACAACGTGTCCTGATACACCTTCTTTCCATAACTTTCCTTTATCACTACACAGCTAAGTAGTTTCAGAATGGGTTGATGAAAAGGCACAGGGACAATGCAGGTTTTATTCCTTCACTACTTGTAGAGTTCTTCCTGAGCATTCATTGACTGAACCTTTCAGCATGAAAGCAGGCAATGGGAAATCTGTATTTCTCCGCCATTTATTTCTTCCTGACTGCAAGCAGTATACAAGTTAGTGCTTAGTACAGGGGATTTTCAGCCTATAGGTCTTTTCAGTTTCTTTTCTGTCAACAGATCAATGTTGGTTCTATCAAGACAGCCAGGTTTAGGACACAGAGTTTCTTTTAGCCAGCTTAGTCTGAAAGATTTACTTTTTGAACCTTAACAAAACCTCTTGTCATGGTTTAACTCTGGGTAGCCAACTACCACAAAGCCGGTCTCACAAATC
>NW_010256520.1:0-5419 GCF_000690775.1 Eurypyga helias
CAGCCTCACAAGTGCCTCTCCCTGCGGCAGAGCCAGGGTCCTTCCCTCACCTCTCAGGTCGGCATCTGCAGGCATCGCCCAAACGCGGGAAGAGCCTCTTTCTCCCCAATAAATGCGCACGGGGGTGGGGGAAGGAGGCTCTTCCAGGAGGGATGAAGATCGCAGACCCCAGAGATCCAGCCGTCGGTCCCTTGGATAAAGCAGAGCCTTTTAGCCCCAGCCCCCCCCCATCCCGAACACACTGTGCTCTTTGCTGCTTCACTCCCTGGAGCAGAAGCAGCCCCCTCACCCTCCTCCTGCCAGGCTCAGCGTTTCCCTGGCATAGACCCCAGTCTTGATACTTTTTCTCGTGTTAAATTCACATCCATTTGAGAAGTGGAAAGTTTCCTTCATACCTTCACGAGGGCACTGGCGAGACTCGGTGACAGCTTGGAGGAGATGGAGCCCTCTCATCCCCACCCAAGAGGACACGAAGGTGCAGGCTCAGCCACAGGCAGGGCTTTCCCACGGGACCCCCCAACCCATCCACTGGGCTTTGCAAGGAAACAGCAGTTTTCCTCCCAGGGGGGAGAACTACTCTGCCTTGCATATCTCAGGGTGGATATGTGTGCGTGGGAGAGTTCAGCCCTCCAAATAACTCTCCCCCCTCCACCATCCCCATCCCAGTCATTTGGATGTCCTCATGCCTTCCAATCCTAATATTCCTGTTCTGCACTTGCCTAGATCCACTGGGCTTTGCAAGGAAACAGCAGTTTTCCTCCCAGGGGGGAGAACTACTCTGCCTTGCATATCTCAGGGTGGATATGTGTGCGTGGGAGAGTTCAGCCCTCCAAATAACTCTCCCCCCTCCACCATCCCCATCCCAGTCATTTGGATGTCCTCATGCCTTCCAATCCTAATATTCCTGTTCTGCACTTGCCTAGGCCAAGCCTGGAAACTCAGATGCTATTTCAAAGGGAGAAGGCAGGCTCTATCCCCCTCCAGACCACAGTGACTTTCCTTGTTGGGCCCATGGGAATAGATCAGTGGGGATGGGTGGTACCTGCTGTGGCTGCCGATTCCTCATCGGTATCCCAAGTCCCTGTCAGAGCTCTCCCGGGCAGGGACCTCAGCAGAAAATCTATTGGGAACCTTCAGTTCATTCCCTCCCAGGAGGGGCAGCTCCCTCTGTTCCTTCCTCAGTGGATTCTGAGTGACAAGGAAGAATTGGGCTAATTTTACCCCCTTAACCTGCCAAAACACTCACAACCCTTTCTAGGTCTTCCCTGTATTGTGACATACTGTGATGCTTCACTGCCTGGAGCTGTGCCTGGCTTCAGGAGGAGTCCTCCAGGACTTAGTGCCAATCCTGAGTGTGTGCCTGGTGATTTCCATGCACAGCACCTCACCAGGTGCATGAAAAACCTGGTTGGTGCCATAGGAAAGCCTGTGCCAGGTATTTGCCAGCAGTCTGAGCACACAAGTGTGCTGGAGCTTAAGAGAAGTCTTGGAAGAAAAAATAGGGTTGAGTTAGGAGCATGGTTTATGGACCCAGGCAATCATCCACCATGGTAATTTTTCACTGTGAGCACCTCTACTCTTATAGGTGAGGGCTGATGGCATGTGTACAGTAACAGCACAGAGTTGCAGACACTTCCAGCTATCCGAAACACAGCAGTTCCCGGGAACTGCTGCTGCTCACGCCGCTTGGCTCAGGAACCTCTGCTTTCCCTGTGTCCATAAAGACAGGGGAAAGAAAAAGGCTTGGAAGAGCATGGAGTTTCATCACGGCTGTCACAGTTGACCTCCTCATTGATACTTAGTTTATTTGAAGTCACTGTATGTGGATTTAGCCAACCTCACTGCACACAGAATGCACCCTGCAAAACACTTTCTCACATGGGGTGACGAACCAGAACTCCCTTGTAAGAGAGGCCAAAATGCAGAAAACATTCCAGGAAAAGAAGAGAAGGGACTAAAGGAATTGCCAGTGTAAGAGCGAACTGTTAAGGTGCCATTCCCAGAAAAGCTTGGGTAACTGCCCAGAGAGCAGAGGAACCAAACCCAACAGCCTTTCCCCTCCTCCCAAAAAGCCCATGAGTCATTGCCAGTCTTACCTAAGGGAAATTTTCTTCCTGACCTCAGCTCTGGTGAGTCCACAGGTACCAGGGAATTATGTGAAATGCATCAGTCATGGATTTTCTTCATGTTATCCATGCCCTTAAGCACTCATTCCTAAGCATATCCAAAGGAATACAGTCGAGGAAAAGTGAGCTTGATTGGGAGCGAGCTAACCTCCACCTGCTCTATTAGGCAAACTGGTATTTTTTTACAAAGCATCAACAGGTTAAGAAATAAAATGCATATCAGTGCAGGCTTTAGAGAACTGTATTTAGATTTACAAACAACATTGTAACTGGATCAACAGGCTATAATTAGAATTTAATAATCCAAGTGGAGAAGTAATATGCCCGCTGCTTGAAAAATTGGAGCCTTTCTTTTGCAGTTCTGAACATTCAGCTCTGCAGATTGGACTCCAACTTGCTTGACACAATTACTGTCCTAGTGAGGCAAACACGTTACAAATAAGAACAATAAGATCAACAATAGTCTAAGTCTAATAACATAAACAAAGAGAATAATCAGAACACCTCCTGCCCCAGCGCAATCTGCACAACTAGGACAACCAATTAGCATGGTTATTGAAATAAATATGTTAGAAAATGTTGTATTTTATGGACTTTCGAAAATATGTTAAGGCTGGTGAATATGGTGAATATGAAAGGCAATCCTGTCAGATGCAACCATGAGTATTAGATTCAGTCTTTGTATTTATTTCTAAAGTCCACCTGAGCCAGGGGTGACAGCAAAACGGATGAAGGCGGGGAAAAAAGACCTGTGCAAAACAGATTGCCCTCACATCATATTCTAAGTATTTAGTATGAGGTGCGTAATTAAATAAAAGATTAATCCAAGGGATTCAACACACATGAGCCAGAATGGATTGAGTCCCTGGAATACGTTAGTATCACAACTGGCAGGACATGGGCACAAAGCAGAGCCCTGGCAAAGCTCCTGCCATGGACTGACCGCTGAACGTTGCAGCTCAGGCCAGTGTCCAGTCCCCGATATTGAAAGGAGACCTCGCCCCTCATTTTGCTTGCTAAGCACACGTCGAAAGAGATTACCCACCCGGCTTGAGGCAGGGCCTCCTCCTAGCCATTGGCCAAGCTGGAAGAAGGCAGTCCTGCTTCCCAACAGAGATGCTGTGGTTCTGCCATCTGTGAGGTTTGAGGTTTTCCGAGTCCATCTGGGATCTCTTTTAAATGAATGAAATAGTGGCTCAAAGGAAAGGGAGGACAAGGAGCTCTGAGCCCTGAACAAGGCAAAGGAATACAGAAAGGAAGTGCTTCTTAGCAAAACTTTTTCTTCTCCATACTTCCTGCCACAGTGATGGATATATTTTCTCAGTTTACTTAGTATGGGTTGGGAATCCTATTTCAAAAATCATGCCAAAATCCAAAGAATAGTTCTGGAGGTATTACATCTGTCTGAAAATAAATCATGCGCTGTTAGCTTTTATTTCCCATAGGTTTATTTCCACGGGATGGAAAAAATGTTGTGCAGGATCTGGCCTAGCCAGAAAGTGATTGACAGGGATACCCTAAGTCAAAAATTCAGTTGAGAGGATGTGATCGGTTATATAGTATATATTCTCCAGTCTGTTTTAAAATTGTAACTTGATTTATTTATGTGCACTGACTCGTGTTTAGATTCTTGAAGTGTTCGGAGATTGCCATGGAAGTTATGACATTGGGAAGTGTTTAGAGACTTCAAGGTGAAAGTCTGTGCATGTCCTCTTAGCCAGGGGTGACTAACCCAGACGTGGTATGGGGGTGAATGTCATCCATCGTTAGGGCTCTGAGCCCTTCGATTGTGTCAGAAACACCTGCGCTGTCCCTGGGTGCTGGTATGTGCCCTCAGCCTGCTGAAACTGCTGAACTGGCTGGAACACATATAAAAATCAGCTGATGTGAAGAAAGCTGATTGCCTGTTGAGGGTGTTTCTGAAGAAATTCAGGTGTGTTGCTTATCTCAGCAAGTACCTGGGACATCTTATAGTTTTGAAACAGGCCCGGAAGCTGGCATTTTAATTGGGGTGTGAGAGAGTTTGAGGGGACCAGCTGTGTTTAGCTCCTGCCTCCTGGGGCAGCCAGGGTTGCACCAGTTCTCATGTGTCCTTTAGCAGACAGCCATGGTCCCACTCAGGTACCTTGTAGTGAAGAACCCTTAGAGATCATCATCATTGCATGTGCAGAGCTGAAACCCTCCTCGTCGAAGATATCCCATCCTGGGTTCCAATCTCAGGGGTACCCAAGCAAGACATGCCATAGCACTGTGTTACAGCAGCTGCCAGCTCCCTGCCCCACTGAAACAGGAACAGGAGAAGCGAAGCAGCTCTCCATTACTGGCACTAATGTCACAGCTTTGTATGACAGGGAGCCAGCTCAGGGAATGTCCTGCGTGATGGAGGGGAAAGCTGGAAGGGACGATGTGAGAGCAGATGCTCCTAGGCTAGGCAAGGGGAGGTAGAGCTTGTAGGCTATGTCTCTGTCCCGCTTTCATCTCATAGTGGCCTAGAGGTCAGAGAGGAGTGAGCAAGATCCAAATGAGATTCAGGGGAGAGATTGATGTTATCTCAGGTTCTTGTTATTTATGGTTAAAATGACACTCTTCAAACTAGCTGGATGGCTGCAGGCTGGCTAGGGGGAGAGCCAGCAAGTATTTGCCATAGTTACACCTGCAAAACATAATTTCTCTGGAAATTTCCTTTCTTGCTCTCTCTCCCTTGCCTGCAAAAGCAAGGGCTGCACTTTTGGCGTTGTGCTACAAACAAGAGCTCTCAAAAAGGAGCCAAGGTGCCCAGGAAAGCAATGGCAAGCCCACAGGAGGCACAGTGCCTCCCGTGTACCCGATAACCGTTCCTGGCTGCTGTCTGTGCTGTCTATCCTCTTGCTGCAGCTCAGAGCGGCTGAAGATCCTGTCCCTTAGAACAGGGATCTGATCAACTGACCCAGCACTGTCAGGTCTTTAAACATCAATCCGTAAGGCAGCACGTAAGGGGAGGTTACACGTGATTGTGTGTGTGTTTGGGGCCAGGAATTCGCCGGCAGATTGGTAGGAGCCCACTGCTAACGTCCCTGCTGCTTTTACTGACTTGCTTTTCGCAGAAGGACGTTTAGGTAAAGCCACAACCGCTGGGCACGTGCCTTCGTGCCCAGACACGCTGCAGAAGCTGCGAGAGCCGGGGGTCAGCTCCCGAAACGTCCCCGCAGAGCTGCTGGCTGCCCCCACGCCAGCCTGGCCTGCACCCCCGGACCCGCTGTGCAGCGCAGGGGACCATCTTCAAAGAATGACGGAATGGTTTGGGCTGGAAGGGA
>NW_010256521.1:0-332 GCF_000690775.1 Eurypyga helias
TAGGGGACACAGGGGCTTGTTCCCACTGGGCTCGGGGAAGGGGGCAGCCTCCTTTGCTCCCCATGGCACACGCGCGTGCGTCCCTGCCAGCCCATCCATCCCCGTGCACGGCGATGCTCACCATAGTTAAAGGGGTCCTCCTCCTTCTCCTGGGTGGCCACTGGAAATAAGCAGACGAGGGGTGTGAGGTGACTGAGCTCCCCCTCTCCACCGGTGCAGGACCCCGGCACAGGCTGTGGGCTGCTGCCTCGCGCCCGCTCCAGCCCCCCACAGCCTTTTCCCGCGCCCCTGCCGCCTCCTGCGCGCGGGAAGCGCTTGGCACCTACCATCTG
>NW_010256522.1:0-3214 GCF_000690775.1 Eurypyga helias
TGAAGGGGCTACAAGGATGCTGGGGCAGGGGGGACTTTTCTTTTTGCAAGGCTCTGTAGTGACAGTACAAGGGGTAACAGGTTTAAATTGAAAGTGGGGAGGTTTAGATTAGATATCAGGAAGAAGTTCTTCACGGAGAGGGTGGTGAAGCACTGGAACAAGTTGCCCAGAGATGTTGTGGGTGCCCCATCCCTGGATGTCTTTAAGGTCCTTTCCAACCCAAACCATTCTTGATTCTATGATTCTATGGTTCTATGATTCTACGAATGATAAAGAACTCCAATAAATTAACCAATGTGACGGTTTCAGGTGGAAGGGAGCTGGTTTTCTTCACAGTGCTGTCAGCCAGCCCAGCCTGGCTAAAGGAATGTTTCATTCCATGGTATGTCATGCTGAGTGCACATTTACACTTCTTAGGTGGGAAGTGGCCTGGGGGGTCGTTAAGGTTTTTGCTAGCTTCATACCTGGGTCGTTAACTCCTTTGTTAGAGGCTTGTCTTGGTTGTTAGTGGTTGGCTGGGTTCGTTAGCTAGTGACTTGAGGGGTCGGCTGGCTTTTTCCGGGTTGTTTTGTCGCTCTCAGGCTCTGGCTCTGAGGGCTCTCAGGCTCAAACTCTTGCTACTCAGGACCTGGCTGTGTGTCGGTTGGTGGGTGGTGAACAATTGTATCATATGTTCTTTTTTCTATTCTTTGAATTACTTATTATTAGTAGTATTGCTTATATTGGTAGTATCACTGTAATTTTCATTTATAACACATTATTAAATAAATCTTCTCTCAATTCATGAGCGTCCTTGTCTTTTCCTCTGACTCTTCTCCTCCATTGGCGGAGGGGGGTGATGTGAGCAAGTGGCTGCCTGCTACTTTACTGCTAGCCGAGGTTAAACCATGACAACCATGAAGTCAGAAATTACCTTTGGGATTGTGTGGGTAAGAAAGAGGAGGAAAATACATTGATTTACATGAGAAAATCCACAGCTTCTCTGGAATGGAAATCCAAATGCTAGGGTGGACTGGGTATTAGTTTTAGGTAGAAATCCATCTGTTCTGCCCAGTATTAGTTAACACTTTGTTCACCCTGTCTCCTGCCATTTCCCTTTGGATGTGGCACACAGACATATATGAAAGATAATCATCATCTCACTGGGATTGTGCCAATTCCAGATACAGATGTACTCACGGTTTCAGCATTCACTCCTACTGGTAAATCATGGTCCCGATAGTCTCTCATTATTTAAGTAAGTCATGGTTATTTCCATGGAGCTGGTATGAGGAAAAATCATTAACAATATTCTTTTGGTATAGTCCAGGACTACTTTTCTGGAGTACTGCACAGAGACCTTCATGGTCCCTCCCTGTCCCAGGAACTGGCTGCAATCACCAACCCCTACAATGGATCCATTTGACTGAAGTGGCATAGGTTAAAGCAGTGAAGTAAATCAATTCATATGCTTTCACTCTTTCTCCTCCCTTTTTTAAAACTCACATTTCTTTTATTATAGAGCATCAGGAGTCCTTTATGGAGCAGACCTACACAGACCATAATTCCACCCAGCACTGCTGCAAATTGCTTTTTGCCTCTTCCTCTGTCCTTTACTCTCTCTGGTCACATTCATTCTATTAAATGTGGTATTCCACACATGAGCTGGAATCAGATTCCTTTTTTGATCAAAGAGGTCTAATTCTTACAGCTAAGGTGCAATATATACAATGCTTCCTGTTTTAAAGTTGATGTGCAAAACATTTCAGCTGAATGCACTCTGAAAGGTTATATTTCTCTGTGTTGCTTTATAAAATGAACCTGGGATGATTAGGTCGAGTGTAAATATCTGTATTTTATATATGTGAGGTTATGTTACAGTTTAACTTGTAACGTCAGCTTTCCCACCTAAGGTATCCTCTCCTTATATCTGCTTCCCTCCAGATTACTTGGGTCAGTGGCAGCTGGGGGCATTTGCCGTCTCAGAAGTTATCTGTTGGCAAAGCCAAGAGGTCAGTGAAAGTATTCCAAGATGACAAGCACCACTTAGAGAAGGAAAAACTGTCCTGTTTTGCTAAAGTGAAGTGGAGGACAGGAAGATACATAAAGATGGAGGGAAATGAAACAATGCCTGACAGAATAAAATCTCTGAAATAACAGTTTCTCCTAAAAATCTCTGAATGACATTTTCCAGGTAAGATTCAGAATACTGGATAACCCCTTTTTATAACTCTCATGGTAATTTTTTTCTTTTAGATGAGTAAACCCAGGGAAAACTCCATGATTAAAAATTACTAATGTACTGAATATGCAGTACTTTAATGTAAACGTCTTTTTAGTAAAAGACAAGGTGTTGTATTAAACAGTCTTGTAATCTGATCTCCATGGACATACTCTTTCCAGAAATCTGGCAAATCATTAATTTTACAGAATTTTTTGAATTTTGGGGAATTACATGTTGGCAACAATGGTATTCAAATGGGTTAAAGCTGTGGAATCGCCTCCTGCTTGACAAGTTTATATGGAGTCCAGTTTCCTTCTGAGCATTCAGAGTTCTCTATGATAAGACTCCAAACCGTCACTGGTAAGCCTATCAATGATATTTAATTGGAAGTGATGTTTGCTCAGTCTTGGCTGGAAGCATTGTTCATATACATAGATGAGGGACAAAGCTGCCAATTAATCCACTCATTATTAGACATATTTTTGCCTGTTTGCTTTCACTATGTATTTGTACCTACCAGAAGAATGATGCCTTAAGCAGTAGCATGAATGCTCCATAAAAGATCTTTCTAAATGGATTATATCTATCAGACTTACTTATGATAACTTCTTATGCCATGTTGCCTGCATGGTTTCCTTAGCTTCGCAGAAATTCAGTTTTCTTGGGGAAGGGATTATATTTTAAAGTTATTTTGAAAAAGATGTTCAGAATCGGAGCACAAATTCCTTTAACACTTTCCAAGAAAGGTCTTTGAATGAGCGTGTAAAAAAGCTCACTCAGTGAGCTCAGTTACCAGACTGTCCACTGTCACAAAGTGCATGAATGGGGGCAGTGTGTGCATACATGCTGAGAGGCTGAGGATGAAGTCCACTCCAAAAGTCACTCCCTGACATTAGGAAATTATCAAAAAATTATCCGAGAACAACAGTGCAGTTTTCAGGGAGCCTGAGATAGGAAGCCCTAGGTATGGAGATCGGTGACGAGTGGTGTTGCTCAGGGGTCGGTGTTGGG
>NW_010256523.1:0-981 GCF_000690775.1 Eurypyga helias
TGTCCAGCTGACAGGGTCCCAGCCAAGCACGTGCCCCAGCAAGAGACTGGGGTGGGGATGGGGGCGCCGGGGTGGCCACAGGCCTCTGCAGGTGGCCCATCCTCTTGTCCCCATCCTGCCTGGCACAGGAAGGGGGTCCAATCCTTCCTGTTTCCTTGGCATCCTTTTGGTGCGGCGTAGCCTCGGGTAGCACAGCGTTCCCGGTCCCCGTGGCAGTGAGGTCAAATCCAGGGAGCTGCTTTCCTGCCCCTCCTTTGCCCACTGAGACGGAGACCGATTACATTTCCCCCACACCAGGCAGCATTTCTCCAATTGCAAGAATTTAGGAATCTACTTCGCCCTCCCGAAGCCGGCCCCGATCCGAGCTCGCTGCCGTTCCTGCTCAAGCTCTTCCTTCCCCCGCGTTTTATTCCCCCTCCCAAAGCTGTAGGTGCCCAACGAGGCCGGTGCTGCCAAATTGCTTCATCTCTTTCCCAGCGTCGCCTGCCTGGAAGCCAGCCCAGCCCTCGATCCGTGCCACGCAGGCATCCCTGTGCCACGCCGTGCCGCGCCGAGCATGGCAGGATTCACCGCTCCTTGCCGTCACGGTCCGCTCCGCCAGCTGTCACCTGCCTTCCCCGGCCACTTGTCCGTTCTCTCCCAGGTTTGCCCCAAGGCCCTCACGCTCCCTCCTGTCCACCTGCTGCCCCAACGCTGAGGCATTTTCCCTGCTCCCGATGAAAGGTGGCTGGATCCGCTGCTTCCCTGCCAGGGTGGTGGCTGGGGCCGAGCTTTCAGCGTGGGGAGAGCAGGCGAGCTCCCGCCTCGGCTCCTCTGAGCGTCTTCCACCCCTGCACCCACGTGCTCACCCTTGGGGCGTGAGGACGGCGTGAGTCAGCCCTCCTGGCAAACGCCCGACGGCTCCGTCGACGCTCACCCCGATTCCTCACGCAGCTCCCCCCGTACCCTCCCGGCCCTGGGGATGTCAGCTGGGGGCGTCAC
>NW_010256524.1:0-698 GCF_000690775.1 Eurypyga helias
GAACGAGTATTATAAACTGTAACTGTATTTGCACTGTTTTTATTATTGCATTGGCATATATACAATATACATCTATAACAACCTGTCTGGCCTCTTCCTCTTCCCCCGGTGCCTCCCCCACCCCCAAAAAACACCCCCCTCCTCAAAACACCCCCAGCGGGGATCCCCCTCCCCGATTTGCAGGGGTTTGGACCCGTTTTGCGGGATTTCGGGGCAGATTTGTTGGGGTTTCAACCCCGATTTGCAGGATTTGGGGCCTAATGTACAGGGTTTTGCACCCAAATTGTGGCATTTCTGCCCGATTTACAGAGTTTCAGGCCCAAATTGTGGCGTTTTAACCAAATTTGCAAGATTTTAATCTTGATTTGTAGGATTTTAAGACAAAATCTGTGGGATTTTGGCCAAGTTTGCAGGATTTGTCTCGACTCGCAGGATTTTGGTCTTCACTTGCAGGATTTTAGGCCCAGTTTGTGTGTTCTCGGTCCAAATTTGTGAGATTTTGGCCTCAATTGGTGAGATTTCAGGGCAAAGTTCTGGCGTTTCAGCCCCAATTAGCACGATATTGGTCCTGGTTTGCAGGATTCTAGGCCCAAATTGTGGGATTTTGCAGCAACTTGTGCGGTTTCAACCCTGATTGGCAGGATTTTAGGCTCAGTTTACAAGATCTACATAAATCTAGGCCCTATTTGTGGGATTTC
>NW_010256524.1:862-1202 GCF_000690775.1 Eurypyga helias
GTGTGGTTTTGGTTCGAATTTGTGAGATTTTGGCCTCAATTGGTGAGATTTCAGGGCAAAGTTCTGGCGTTTCAGCCCCAATTAGCACGATATTGGTCCTGGTTTGCAGGATTCTAGGCCCAAATTGTGGGATTTTGCAGCAACTTGTGCGGTTTCAACCCTGATTGGCAGGATTTTAGGCTCAGTTTACAAGGTCTACATAAATCTAGGCCCTATTTGTGGAATTTCAGGTAAATGCAGGATTTCAGTCTCAATTTGCAGGATTTTAGGCCCAATTTGTGGTTTTGGTTCGAATTTGTGAGATTTTGGCCTCAGTTGGTGAGATTTCAGGGCAAAGTTG
>NW_010256525.1:0-2410 GCF_000690775.1 Eurypyga helias
CGCCACGTGGCAAAGCACCCGTCAGTGGGGTGAGCCACGCTTGGGTGCAGCCACCCACGTCACGAGAGGGTCCCAGCCCCAAGTGCCTGGGGGTCCGTGAACCACACTGAGGGGAGGAGGGTGGGTTGCAGAGATCTGCCCCCAAGCCAGACCCTGACAGGCGCAGGAGAGCGGGGGGACCGCGTTTTTTGGCTGATTGTGCCCCATCCCTCGGGGCAGGACGATGCTGGCCCAAATTTCTGAGGCTTGGCCCCCACCGGGGCGCATCCCCTGGTGTGGGTGATGTGCAGTGGTGGCCACGTTCCCCGGCCGAACCCCCACACCGCGCGCGCAGCCAGGTCACCTTAATCAAAGTTTATCTGCCCGTATGTTTCCCCTCATTACGGGCAAATGCAGCACGTCTCGCTCCTCTCTGCCTCCTGCTACTGCAAATTAAATTGCAGGTGACATCCAGGGCCACGCATCTGGTTCGGAATACGGTTTTCCCTTCTTTATTTATGGCACCTGCGGTAAGCGCGGCGCAGAGGGGCCAGTGAGCCGGCGCACGGGGCCGAGCCTCCTGCCGCCTCCTAAACGCCTGCGTAGGTAATCGACAAAGAGAGCGTCCTCTTAAAACGAGGCACAATTTAGAAGTGCCTCTGATTACTTAATTTGCTCCTGAGTATCTCAGTAATTATCTTTATGGGTCTTATTTCTGTCCTCTGGCATTGTTTCTGTCGATATTAAATGAGTCTGGCTCTCGGCACAGTGGCCGTCTGGCCCGGCACCACTGTGAAATCCTATTATCATGCCCGTGCCGCTGATTAATTTTTGTATTAATTTCACGTAAAAGGTGAGCTGACTAATTTTCCTGCCCGTGCTGGGAGCTGATGGCCCCGGCGCCTTCGCCCCCCAGTTCTGCCCCTTGGCTCTCCTGCTAATTACCCTCCCCACCCCCATTGCGGTGCCCCACGCGCCTGCACGGCCATGTCCCAGTGGGCTCGGTGCATCCCACAAAATCCATCCCATTCGATGTCGTAGGTGACTTTGCCATGGTCCTTGCCCATTGCTGGCTCATGGCAGCGGCTGGTTTCCCTCTCCAGTCATCCCAGAGCTGCACCGCAGGCACTGGCCTGGCGTGCTGATGTGCATCCTCGCGGAGGATGCAGGATGGTGCCCGGAGCCCTGCCCGCCCTGCCCCCCTCCAGCCGAGGAGCCGCAGCCCAGAGCAGCAGCATCCTCAGGAAAATATCACGTCCAATTAACTCCAGCAGCCTGGTCCCTTTTGATTTTATTCCGTGCGCATTACAGGAATCCTGAGCTTTATTTAAATTATAAATCAAATAATACTCCTCTCGGCTTGGCCAGACTCTTTGCTGCTCTTCCTCTCTGCAGTAACGTGGTGGTGTCTTATATTTCATTAAACATTACTTTTGCTGTGGCCCTGCTTCAGCCTGCACGGCTCTGCCGTCGGCCCGGGGCTGCAGGATGCTCCGGGGAGGGCGCGGGATCCCTGTGGAGCTGGTGGTTATGGGGAGCTCCCTCCGGGCTGTCGCCAGCCGGCAGCTCTCACCGTGGGCATCCTGACGCTGGAGATCCCGTGGGACCTCGCACCCCGGCTCCGCGGGGACGGCGTAAGAAGCGGCTCTTGGGGGGGTGGCATGAGCCCTCCCAGGGCTCCGGCTGGGTTATTAAAACGCTAATGAGAGGGCCATGGCTGGGGCTGAGAGAGCAGGAAAATGCCGGGACCTGGCTGCGGGGTCACCCACACCTCAACCCGTCCGCCCGTGGGGACTCTCGTCAGTGATAAAACTGTTTAATTGCATGTGGGATACAGCCCCGTTTAATGGCTTCTCGTTACCCAATTCTACTTATTCCAAGGGCATTTTCATTAAAGTAGCTGCAGCAAGGCTCTGCTTTTGTACACACCCATAAAATATCATTTTAATTTCATGAGGGGTTACACATGAGTGAAATAAGATTAATTCTTTCATTTTCAGTTTCTGGAAGGGATCGGTTAATGATGGTTCTGTGTATTTATATACGTGCCATAAAAAGGAGTTCAATTAACTGCCGTGCCCAAAATGTGCTGTTGACTTGCACTTTCCCTGCCAGGAAACGCTGCAAAAACACTTTTCGATCGGTCACGTGTGCCGGTTGGAGATGGATGGGTGAGGGGGGGCTGCTCGGTGCCTCTCCGGGTGGGACCGTCTCCGGCCAGGTCAGAGCCTGGGTCTCTGGGTGGGCTTCGCTGGTAACACCCCAGCATGCTATTTGGGGGTGGTTTGTCTCCAAACTTTCCAGGATTGCACCAGCCCATCAGCTGCGGAGCAGGTTGCCAGGCACCGGCAAGGCTGCGTGGGGCTGAAATCCCGGGAACGGGGCACCCGCTCCCCACAGCCTGCACTGGGGGTGCCCACCCTGCTCCCCA
>NW_010256525.1:2461-2664 GCF_000690775.1 Eurypyga helias
GTCTTAAAATAGCTACTAATTAGTGTTGACAACGGGGCTGAGGGGCTGGTGTTCGTCCCGTTCCCGGGGTCCCCGTGACGGTTGCGTGGTCAGGTGGCATCAGGGCGGCACCGGGGCAGCCGTGGGGTGTCACGAGGGCACCCTCATGCCTCTCGCCGTGCCTCCTGCCCGGCGCCGTTGGCATTTGCCACGCCAGTGGCCGC
>NW_010256526.1:0-6858 GCF_000690775.1 Eurypyga helias
TGGTCGCCCCCAGTCCCTTCGGCCTCGGGGTTTTCTCCCAAAGCTGCCGAAATTCAGCCGTCAGGGGTTTCAATCAACGAGGCTGCAGAGCGCTCCCACTCGGACACGAGCGGCCCGGAGCAGCGCCGTCAGCGAGGGGCAGCTCAGCGGGGAGCGAACCTCCCCTCAAGGCAGGGAGGGAGGCAGGGTCCTGTGGAAGGCGATAAAAGGGGATTTGTGCGGTTTGGGGGCACAGAGTGACCCTCGGGGCCCGCCTTCCGTCGTGTCGCAGGAGCTCGGCTGCGCGCAGTCGGTCCCGCACAAACCGTGGTGTCGAGCAGGGGAGCGAGAGCTGTGCTGTCCCTCGGCTGCTGCTTGCTCTGCCCCCAGCTCACCCTTGGAACGGCTGTTCTTACCTCGGTGGGGTCACAGGTTGTTCCATCGGACAGCTGTGACGGGCAGGGAGTGTATCGTACCGTGGGTACACTCCCTAGCAGAATGGATGTTGGTTATGACCTTTAAGTACCACTTGAAACTCATAATGACGGTGGAAAACTTTTCCGGGTTTAATGTAGCCTGAATTGTAGCGCTTCATTTTACTGATTGCGTGGCAAAATAGGCCATTTCAAATGGATGCCTTCAAATGGTCTGATTTTACCATTAGAACTGGAGAATAATACGTATTTTATAATGTATTCTCTGTATGTATGACAATTTACAAAATATCCTACATGCTGAAACATAGTTTCAATCACATCAAAGCACACTTGTAATTAAAAACATTAATAAAGTTCCTTTTCTAAGTTTTGCTCTCTTTTTCCTCATTTTCTTTTGTACTGATGTTTCTTACCTAATAAAATCACCAGAAAGATGATAATGATAAATTTCTTGATTCCAGGGTTTCAGATTCTCAGGAGGACCAAATTTTTAGACCTTTAAAACAAAACAGCTGCACATGTAAAGAAATATCAAAAGACATTATTTTAATTTTGCTATCAAAATACCACTGGAGGAAGGGGATATGCTTAGAATTTAAAAACAAACAAACAATCAAAAACCTTTCAAATTTACATTTTAAATATATAGCCTTGGTATTTATTATACTCTTTCTTACAGCTTTAACAAAGAAACAGGAGTGGAAACCTATGAAGGGAGGCAGTTACCTTTGCTGTAGGTTCATGTTTGTGTTTGTGGGTAACAGCATGGATGTGCCCCCAAATTATACCCATTTATTGAGGCATTCCGGTGAGCTTCTGTTTTTCAGACGCGCCCCTGTGAGACCCTCTAAGGGTGACTGTATAGGCTGGTCTTCATGACAAGTGCCATTGGAGCTAAATTCATTGAAACCTGGCGAGTTCACTGCCACGGGAGCTGCACCCCTGACTGCAGTGCAGACAGAGTAGGGTGACGTGTTAGGAGTCTGTGATAACTCACACCAAAGCTGATGTTTGAGAAGCCAGCCAACATGCCTTAAAACACCACAGCTCACAGCGCGTAGATTTACGTGCAAATGGAAGGCAAATCTGCGACAAGACCCAAATATTTACTTTTAATTAATTCTGTAACAAACTTACAGAATGCCTCAACAGGTTCATGACTGAGGAGCTGGACTGACAGTCCAGAGGATATTTGGATTTCTGACCTTAGCATGAAGTTCCTGTAGCTTGGGACCAGCCACTTGAAATTGCCTGTGCTTACACGCATCAGTGAAGTGGAAGTAACCACATCTGCAATAGTGTTGTCACTGTCATGGCTATAAACAATGTGCTTACATCATAGAGCAGACCTCTGGACAAGATGGAGCTCCTGAAGTGGGATCACTTTTAATGCAACCTTTTAAGCTGAGCCTATGTTCCCAACTCTGGGAAAACCTTTCTGCCAGTGAGAGCAAAAAACTCACACAGACACAGAACATATAGGTGAGGGGTGGGGTGTGTGTGTGCGTGTAATTCACATTAAATAAAAATAAATAAATCTTCATTAACAGCAGGGACAAGACATACCCAGAAAGTTTTAGTTCATTGAAAAGATTGTTATATATCTCCCTGGATATTTGACTTTGTGCAAGAGACACCTGTACTTTATGGCAAATAAGCAGAGTTACCAGTTTCACCAGCTGCATGAAAGGCAGGCTTGCAGCAGCGGGGTGTGTTTGTCTGTGTGCAGAAAGGGTTACTAGAGAAGAAATGTTTTGTCACGGATTGATTCGAGGTCACAACCCTCAGGCAGTTAATTTAATGCACGTTTTAAACTGTAGTGGCATGAAAATGATAAGCCATCGCTTCCTGAGTGTAAGGATTTATGGGCTACTGCAGAGCTATAAATAATAGAGTAAAATCTCATCATAACATCACCCAGGAGAATGTAAGCAATTTGGGGCAGGGACCATGACAGTACATGTCTTCTGGAAAGTGTAAAATAAGCCTTGTGGACACTGGAAGGTAGCGATAAGAAGAATGGATAAAGGAAAGCCTGAGAGGGGAGGGGATGTGAAATGTGTCTCCCTTCACACCGGGCTGTTGTAAGGAAGAACTCACTAGGTGGCACTCCACCACCACCGTGGGTTGATAAACTGCTCCCCCCAGCCCGCCCTGAACTGTTTCCAGACCTGACAAGCTTTTCTGGTTTAGTAATGAGTTACAACTATTACTTAATACATGGAGACGTAATGGTTGGGTGAACACGTGTTCATGGATGAGGTCCTGTATTTGCATTCAGTTTTGTTCAGTGTACTCAGATAATATAATCAGTGGGAAATTACCAGTAAGGAAAGCAAGATTTGCCTAACAATTTGCTAATATTAAAATATTATTTTATATATATAACAAATACGCTACATAAGTATTACTCATCTAACTGCAAGTCTTGTAATTTCCCTTTGAAATCCGTCACAACCTCATGGCCTCAAACACCATGACACTCCAGACACTGTCATTGAGTTGACATCGTGGGATGTACCCTGGAAGACAGTTTACCTTCTCAGAGTTACATCAGTTTTGCAGTATTAAAAGGAACAAGAGCTTACTAAAAATACTTATCTTTCTCTATTGGCAAGGCAACACTATGCAGGCCTCCATTACTAAATTATCCAACAGATATTTTTACTATATTCTTTCTGAATGTCCTCTCCTCCTGTTATTTTCAAGCTAAATGGTAATTTTTTTTTGAATGTGAACAGTTGTTCAGCTTAGATTTGATTGAGGCTTTCTACTTTGTTCATAAAGATCAACCAACAGATCTCAAGCAGCAGTAACCTTTGAACATGTTTGGCACTAGAGTTAAGCCAATAATCTCAAAGAGGAAGAAACATTCCCATTTTCATAAAATTCCCATTTTCATAAAATTCCCATTTTCATAAAAAGTTAAATCATGGAAATATTTTGATTAATAGAAACACCCAAATAAAGAGCTTGGTTAGTTCTGAGAAGGAAGCTAAAGCTGACAAGCAGTCTGTGTATAATGTACAATTACATGCTCTACATAAAAAGTAAATAGATGACAATTATGGAAAGCAACTAAAATTAAGTCAATAATCCTGGAACTAAGCTGAATGTGCCATTCCCCAGTGTGGTTTGAAAATGTGGAACAGTTTTCTATCCCAGTTTTTCAACTAGGATTACGATGGCCTGCAATGCTTGTTAGAAAATTCCTCTCTTCTATCCTTCTCCGAGCCAAACACAGGGATTCTCTAAGACTGCTGGAGGAGAGCAATGCTCTGCCAATCCTTGTCTCCATTGCTGCCCACTGTGGGCTTTTACCACCACCGGTGTTATGGTTTGTGCTACCAATCTGACCTACAGCTTCAGAGACTGACTGGAGGGGACTCTTCTTCCTATGGATTTGGGTAACAGTCTGGTAGAAGTGATTCCTCCCCTCCTATTTGCCCAGCGTCATTAATCCCTAGAGAGGCTATGAAGAAAAGCCTACAAGGTAACAAACATACTTGGCCTTGCACAGCACTCGGGTTTCTTCAATGGATAGTTTCTGTCACCTGCTTACCAGTTCTAATCCCTGGCTGTCTTCCCAATCATGAACATCTGTGTGTATTAAAAATGAGTTTCAAATACATCTAGAGTCATCATGTGTTCACTAGCAGAAACTACTTCCCCCCCATGCTTTCCAACAGCTTTTCTGTTCCAGCAGCAGAATCCAGGCCCTAATGTCTGATTCCTGTTCCTCTCATTCATATTTTATTCTTCAGTCTTTTAATTCTCAACCATCAAATCTTCCCCTAGCTGAAAATTTGTCTGGCGTCTTTCATTAGTTGACACTTGAGTCCTTGGTGAGGAAAAGGCTATTAAAAAAAAAAAAAAATCTTAACACTGCTCAGGGAAGGCTATAGAAATCCCAGAGATTTAAAATGTTTTTAAGGTCAGGTGTAAGGGGGTAGATGAGGACACCATATGGTGACCTTTGAGGACATGACCCCATGTCCCTGAACGTTTCCTCACATGGTAGCTAGGAGGTGTGAAATATTCGTGGGTGGAAGGGACTCCCCACACCCTCTCCCCTTGGTCTGCTGGGTCACACCATGCTGTGCCTATTAAAATACTGTCCCGCTGCAGTCTCCTTTATGCTTACACAGACACTTGCAGTATAAAAGGTAAGGCCCCAGCAAGACCTGACTGGAAGAGATTACCATTCCATCTTGCTCTGTGCTAGTATGATCCCTCTGTGTGCTCCAAGCTGGCAGCAGTCTCCTGAGCTCCTCATGAAGGTGACATCAGGAAGCTGTACTAAATAAAACCGGTTTCACTTTTACCTACCCATGTCCTCTCTATCATTCCCTATTCTCTCTCTGTAGGTCCTACAAGATTAATTTTTTTATTATTTACTGCTTGTATTAGCTTAAGGCAATACTGCTAGTTTTGTAATAGATTAGAAATAGTAGTGGAAAGAATAAGTTAATTCCTCTGTCTTCCAAGATGTCTGAAAGCAGAGGAGAAACATACCTAGAATTTAACTCTCAGCCCAAATCTTGCTCTTGTCCTGCTCCTGCTGATGGGATCTTAGAGTCCATTTTAGAAATAATATTATTATATCTAATCTCTGCTGCAGTAGCAGCCACATGACAGAGCCACAGGCTATGTTCCTGTGTGTGAGGGACTGTGGTACTGTTACTCCACTACTCACAGCTTCAGGTCCTGCCCAACATCTGAGTAAGGTTAGCGGTGCTTGGCTCATTGTCAAATAAATTACTACCTTTAGCAAGACAATGATCTTAAGCCTTCTGCAGTGCAGCAATGCTCAAACAATGAATCATGTACTGGGGTTGTCAGGAAATGTGCTTCTAGCCTTCCCTCCTCTTTCAGACTGCTGAACTGAACCAAAAAAACTAACACAAATCAACAGAATGTGTCTTGGTTTGACTTTTCCATTTACATGTATTGTATTGTTATCATGATTTTATACCATCTTAGGTGGCACAGAAAGTGGATCCTGAATGGGATGGTGGATATGTAATATAATCTGTTGGGATGTGAGCCTTCCTTTGAAAAATGTTCAGGCCTTTTCCCTGTTCATCTACCTATGTCCCAGAGAGATTTTGCAGATGAATATAAATCACAGTCACTGTAACCTACAGTGATTTGTATTGTCCAATGTGTGTATATATATATACATGGTCAGAATCAGTAACTACTACCATCTCAAGCTTTATGCAGACATTTTCCTTTGACTTAGGTGATGAATGTCTGCGATCTTGGAGAAAGATCTGTTTTCCCTCCCACTGCTGCTGTGAAGTTCCCAGGGGAAATAAATAATGCACCAAGACAGGCTGAGTCCTGCATTACAGAAGCAGGGAGATTCTAGTACTGCTCTTGCTAGAGATGATTTTCATAGATTATCATATAATGCAAAAGGAATGTACTAACAACACCCAGGTTGCCAATAAACCTGAATAAACTTGATTCAGACACTAAGGAAACAATATCCATACACACATTTAGGAACACAAACCCTTTGAATAATATTAAAATTCTTACTTAATTCAATAAGCACTTCTGGAAGCTGAAAGAACAGGCTGACAACAGTCCCAGTTATCACTCACAAGCTAGACAAGCTTCAACGCAAAGCTGCGCCACTGCATCTGCCTAGTGCCCTCTCGACAGCACAAAATTTCACTGCAACATAACACACAGGTTGTCTCCCACCACAGCACATGTCCACCACCTGAGCTTAAAAAAAAAAATAGTGAATCAAAGCAGCAGTGGAGAACATGCCATACCAGTGTTAATATAAGACGTGAGGGGATCTATAGTTCCCCTAGGATAGATGCTTGCTGTTGCTCAAACCTGGTACCCTTAAGCTTCTTTGTGGAAGTGCTAGTTGTTGAACAAACTTACTTCTCCGCGTGATCTGTAAGAAGATGCTCTTTAACTGCAGAACGAGGGCAGTGCTGGGAAACACTTTTTAAATCCCTCGCAATGGCCTTAATCATTGGTTAAGTTAACCTTGCTGTGCCTCTGCTCCCCCACCCCTAAAAGGAAACCAGTGACACTTCTCTGCCCGGAATGGACGTTGCACAGGTTCACAAGTTTCTACTCGTGCCAGCTTGGAGCAGGAAAACGGGTCAGCATCCCTGCGATCCGCTCCTTTGCTTTCCTAAGAACCGCAAGCGAGGTTACGCGTTCCAGCTGCTTTCCTGACTCTCAGGCACGACCACCAGGAGGTCGGGAAACATCCGAGAAGCGACATGAGCGCATTTCCTCCCCGGCCCCGCTGCCCTCCGCACAAACCCGCCGGGGAAGCTAACGGGGGAGCCGGCAGGGAGCTCCGACAGCAGGCTGCCACCCGCCGGAGGATGCCTCGGCTCCTAGAGCGGGCGGGGGTGGCTTGAAGGAGGAGAGCAAGGGAAAAAAAAAAAAACAAAGAGAACAG
>NW_010256527.1:0-2752 GCF_000690775.1 Eurypyga helias
CTGCTTGTTCATCCACGTGGGCCTGAGGCCACTTTTACCCAATTTTCTTTTCATTAGGATGCATCGCTCTTGAGCTTGGAGGAGAAGGTCCTTGAATACCTACCAGCTTTCTTGGGCCCCTCTTCCCTTCAGGGCTTCTTCCAAACAAACCTTCCCAATCACAATTTTCACTATTAAATACACAAAATTCACTCTTCAATCAGAGTTTTTCTGGAATCAACTTCCATGTATTGACTGTATTCATTCTTCAAAGAAAACCTAGAATATTATTTTTCTCCTCAAAACATAGATTCTGTGGGTTGTTCATCTAACTTGAGTTAGAATTTTTCCCAAAAGCCCTTAGAGAATAATAAATAACGCTATATTTATTGATTAGGATTGCCTTGGGAATCATGCTATCTGCCTCAGGAGTATTCCTGCTCTTTCCTGGTTCTCCAGTCATGGCAATACACTGTGGCAGCCATGTCGATTTGTTGCATTTTTGAGGCAATACCAGAACAAACCTGTTAAAAGAGACTAATGCTACTTTGTCATGGAAAAAACCTTATTTTCTTATGAACAAGTCAATGACTAGAGTAGAATACCTACCTGCGTTCAGACATCTGAGAAAACCACCATTTACTGAGGAACTGTGAGAGGAAGCAACTTCTAATCTCTAAAATTCTTTCAGAAATAGTCACTAAATATCACCCAACGTTTTCCAAAAAAAGTCCTGAAAAAAAGACTTAAAAAACATTTTCATTTACTATGCTCCTTAGGATATCTTTCGTTACAGAAAATGTAAAAATAACAATGATGTAAGAACATCTGATTATTCTAGATGAAATTCATATGTCTTTACCAGTAAAGAACTTGAATACTTTTAGACTTCTAAAATAGGAACAAAATCTTATAAAGGTTGAAGTAAATTATTTATGTTCAATAGGTTGTATAATCATGATTTCGAGTGATGTCTGCAAAAATATTCCAATTTTTTACAATGAAAACTCCAGTTTAAGTAGATATATTACATTATTAAATGTCTTGAAACAATAATGAAGGAAAACATTCCAGTGAAGAATTAATTTCTAATGAGTTTAATTTGCTGATCTCTTCTGTTTATTACATGTTAAAGACTGTTGTAACAGGCAAGCAATACTACTATGCTTGTAGTCAAGTCTTACTAGGCACAGCCGTAATGCCTGTACCTACCATTGTTTCCCAAGCAAAGTGAAATCTGAGTAATCCAAGAATTTTGTGTGCATGATAACATCATTCATGGAGATAACGGCTGGTCACTTTTTTCATGTGTTTTTCATCTCTCTATAAATGCCTTGAGACATTTGAATTCCCTTATTCTATTTTACTGCAGTGAGAGTTATCTGCATTCTTTATATCCATTTCCTCATGATCCCATCTTAAATTCTAAGACCAAGAAATTTTGGAAATTAAAACATCTGTATGCCACCTTGCTATGAAAAAGTAGCCTTCAGGTTACTGAGGAATTATTTTGAAACAAGGCTGCTAATGTCACGGACACACACATTACTGAGAAAAAAAGTTGACAAAATTCTGATCTCAACTACCTTCTAAAAATATGCAGTCCAGGAAAACAACTTTTCTTCTGCAGTATCTCGCAATCAAGTATTGGATTATCACCAAGTATCCTTAGTATCAACAAGACAATTCCAGTGCTTGCAACTCAATCACAGAATGTCAAAATAAAACCAGTCAATTTTTCCACCCTCCTACATGTATTTGTTTCCCTGTCATTTTTAGGATTAGCAGTTGGACTTGATGATCCTTATGGGTCCCTTCCAACTTGAGATATCCTGTGAATCTATAATGTGCATTAAGACACCGTCCATTAGGGTGCCTTTGCCAAAGTGCTTGAGTATAAGATAGAGGTTGAGTTTGGGAGCCTTGAAATGAAAACACAAGCTATATCTGTCAAGCAGTCAACTCAGAATAGTTTATCTTGCTTCTTAAGCTGTCCCTACAGGTCAGTAGAAACAATATTTTCTTTTTTATTTTTTAAATCTTGTAAATCTAAATACCCAGATTATTAGAATTATAGGATCATAGGTTAGTTTGGGTTGGAAGAGACCTTTAAAGATCATCTAGTGCAACCCCTCTGCAATGTGTAGGGACATCCTTCACTAGATGATGTTGCCAAAGCCCTGTCCAACCTGACCTTTCATAATTCTAATGATGGGTCATCCACAACTTCTCTGAGCAGCCAGTGTCTCACCACCATCATAAAAAGAATTTCTTCCACATATTCAATCTAAATCTACTCTCAGTTTAAAACCTTGTCCCTTGTCTGTCACTGCAGGCCTTGGGAAAATTCTCTCTCTTTTTTATGAGCCCCATTCAGGAATTGAAAGGCCACAATAAGACCCCAAAACCTCTTCACCAGGCTGAGCAACCCCAACTCTTTCAGTCTTCCCTCCTAGGAGGGTGTGCTGGTTTCAGTCAGGGATGAGCCCACAGGATCTTGTTTCATCCCATGATGCATCAAGCTGAGTGGTCAGTGTCACCTCCTGTACCCACGGCACCAAAAGCTGGCGGGGCAGGGAGGGGGAAGTTTGCAAGATGCGGGGTTTTGCAAGGCACAGAAGGGGACCACAAGAGGCATGACCCAGAAGGGGGAGGGGTGGGCTAGGAAATTCCTGCCGGCAGCTGGGTCTTTGGTTGGGACCTCATGGATAGTGATTAGCAGAGAAGGAGTATCTTTTTTCAGGGAATTGATCTGGGAGGGGGGGTTGGAAGT
>NW_010256528.1:0-1171 GCF_000690775.1 Eurypyga helias
AGCCACCGTAAAGGGAGTTAACTCTAACAGCTGGGTTCACTGTTGATAAAGCTTGTTTTAATTAGCGCTTAGGAAAAATATCACGCATGGCAATCTGCGGTCCGCACGTCTGTGGTCCTTCTCATCCTTAGACAGGGCAGACGAACTGCCCTCTAGGATGCTGATTTGATTTGATACAGGGACAGGATAAGGTGAAGAATGGCAACGGTGAGCCTCAGCTCTCCAGGCAGATAAATCCTTTCCCCATGCTACTTGGGTCCATAACATTAGGTGTCTAATTAAAGAGCTGTCGAGTAAACAAGCAAACACAAACATCATTCTGAAAAGACGTGAAGTATCTACACGACACGACCTCATTTTCAATGTGAAGGTAGCATTCCGGAAAATATATTGAGAGGAAATATTTAAATAGAACTTGACTCACTGGTCTTAAAACGGCTTTTAGTAACAATAAAGCAAAAGAACACCAATGTTCACTCTATATTTAAGCTTTCAAATGTAACAGAACCGCTATTTTTCCAATTATTTTATCTACTGGCTAACTGAAACCAACATTTAACAGGTATGCTTCTAGATGTGCCTCGAGGAAGTTAAGGATGTAAGAAACTGTCACTGAGTGGCTTCGAACGAACAAAACAGTCTCGTAAGAGTACTGCTACCACGTAGCTTTAGAGCAGTCACAGAGAAAGCTGCCACATCTAGCCAGGGGCAGCCTCCCAGAGTACGGAGGAGCTAAGCCTAGAGCTACCGGCCTCGGAAGGTACGTGCTTCAGACGAGCTCCTACCATCAGTCTCCTCAGTTAACAATTTATCTTGTCTTCAGAGGATGGCATTAGCATTAACAGAAGACATTTTCAAGCACTTCCAATACACTCACAGCTATATAAAAGTAAGGGATGGCTTTAAAACCTCACAGGCCAAAATTTTACCAAATACGATGACCACAAAGACATTCTTCACGAGTGTCGTGTGTCCATGAAGAGCTTTAAAAAACAGCACAACCCAAGGCATGAAGTGTGTGAACTTAGAAGGTGAGGTTTAAAAACAACCAGCCTCTCATTTCCCTTTCAAAACAGAAGATCACAAATCATTTGAGCGGGGGAGCGGCATGCTGAAAAACAGAAAGGTTTGGGTGGTTTTTTTTCCCTATCCTTGGCACCGTCAGGAATGC
>NW_010256528.1:1377-10925 GCF_000690775.1 Eurypyga helias
GGACTCTCTTATCGATGCTACGTCAGCAAGAGGGAGAGTTTAGGAGATTCTTACTCAGTCCTACGTACCTATAAAACAAAACTCTGCCCCCTTCTGGTTTTCAAAGTGTAATTTCAATATATATGTAGAAAAGAACCTGTATTTTAGAATTCCAAGTTGAATCTCTAAACAGACCTGTGACGCAGATACGTACTGACAACACAGCTATAAAGACAGCACTGACTTCAGCCACCAGTATAACTCAACTAAGGTAGCAGCTTAAAAAACACACAGCTTAGTAATGGCCTTAAAATGCATTTATTTGCAAAACAAAATGCTTCTCTGCAAGCCCTCCCCTCTGAAACGGAGCTTAACTGGAAAACAAGCTCTCCTTACCTCCGGTGTGTGTGTTGTAGTAATAGGTATGACCATCTTCACTGACACCTTCTACCCACTCTGCTCCCTAAGAAAAAGATACAGGAGCTAATTAAAAAAGTGTTAGGGGTCAGCCAAAGCGTCACATAGAAGACTGTTCAACTCTTGAGTGTTTTTTGTGATAATTTCAGTGTTTTAAAGCTTGAACCCCTGAAATTGTTAGAAAGTACACCCTTCCACTCAAATACTGCTTACCTTAAAATGCTGCAAACACACACCCACCATTTTTTTTTCCAAGCAGTGGATAATTAGAACGAGGCAGTACAGTAAATGTTGCCATACGTCTCAAATTATTATACAGACAGTTATTTTACATGGGTTTTATTTTCTCAAGTATTCACCCCTGAGGTTGTCATTTCCTGTTTGTGTCACTGTCTTTAGCAGATACTGATAAAAAATTTCTCTGGCAGACTTAGGGTTTTGTGAGGAATACAGGAAAATGATACCAATGAATACTGTCACATACTGAACACCAACGAATAAAAAAAAACCTGATGAAATTTATCAAAAATAGATCTTTACCAGGAAAAAAAAAAAAAAAAATATCGGAACAAAACTTTGCAGAAATGCATGCCAATGAATTCACTTCTTTAGTAAAGCACCAAAGTGCTGTTTTTCCCCTAAACATGCATGAAGTGTGGCAGAAGTTGCTGGTGTGTCTTTGTGGATGTGTAATTAAAATAAAGATGTTTTGCAGCATCAGCCACAGCTAGATAATCAGTTACCCAGGACATCATCTTCTTTAAGAACCTGATTTTCATCGACACTTACACTTGAAGCTCCTTCACTGCCCCTCAAGTACCGACACTGCCCGCTGCCCTGCGTTAGGCAGAACATTGATGCAGCGTCACCAGGCGTTATTTTTGCATTAATAAATGTCTGTGAGGGTGTATACAGACACACACACTTGTAGACAGGCTTTTGCACACACACCCCCACACATTTGCTTAATACACTGTTAGAACTCTGTTGGTTTGGGTTTTTTTTTTTAAAAAAAAAAACCACCAACAAAATCAGAAGTTTGAGTTCTTGCACCCGCTCTGCCAACAGGCAAAATCGCACTGGTAGGGTCCAAGCAGGCGAAGGCAAGAAAGCTCTCAGCCAGCAAGTTCCCTCAAGGTTTTGCTCTAAAGGTTTGAGCATGCTAGTTTCAACACAAGAAGCAAAAGGAACATGTGTTTTATATATGTTGAAAGTGGGGAGGTTTAGGTTAGATATCAGGAAGAAATTCTTCCCGGAGAGAGTGGTGAAGCATTGGAACAGGTTTCCCAGAGAAGCTGTGGATGCCCCATCCCTGGGAGTGTTCAAGGCCAGGCTGGGAGAGGCTTTGAGCAACCTGGTCTAGTGGAAGGTGTCCCTGCCCATGGCAGGGGGGTTGGAACTAGATGGTCTTTAAGGTCTCTTCCAACCCAAACCATCCTATGATTCTATGGTATAAGTAGAAAAAGGACAAAAGCTGGTCTGAAGTATAACCTATCCTTTTTGTTAATTAGATCCTAAGGATTTTAGACCTGGCTTGTAGAGGTTTTCAGCAGGTATTTGACACTAGGCACACTGAGTATGCTACTACATATCCTCCGAGAAGCCTGATGTCAACCTAAATCATCTGGAACTAGATGATCTTTAAGGTCCCTTCCAACCCAAACCATTCTATGAATCTATGATTCATTCTAAATGCAGTTAGAGGGAGTCTCCAGCACACCTTTTCATCACGCTGTTCTTGGGTGGTCTGCACAGCACCCTAACGTGCTGTAAAACAAGGAGGGCCTGTGAATCTCACTTGCACTGCACACTACAAGCATGCCCTTCGGTTTCTGGGCAGCGAGTCCTTGTCAGAGATCTGGAATGTTCCCCGTATCTTTAGCTCAGACTAAATAAGGGAGCAATCAAATGCTTGTTTTTAGCAACAGCAAAAATAACTGGAGAGACCACAAAGTCAGCGAGCAGGGTGAGGGAGGAATGGCAAAATACAGCCATGTGGCCTTAGAGAGATATCCACGGCTCAAGGTGTGTGTTTATGATACAGCCGAGATGAGCCACCGCCGAACTGCTGCCAAGAAGGGAGCTCCTTCTCTCCTCCATCTGCTCTCCCCCCACCAGCGTTTCTCTGATCACCCGGAGTGCTGATGGCAAGGGAATAAGCCTACAAAGCACCAACCCCAACTCCGGTGTTTTCACCCCCTGACCCAGTTCACGGTCAGGGCCAGTACGCACCAAGGGCCGTAAGAGATTAGTCACAGGGCCTTGGGTGGAAGGCTGCCGTGAGAGTGGCTCAGAAATATTGCAACGCTACGCCTTGACTGACAAGATGAAAGTCCAAGTGCTGGTTAACATGCTATGCAACACCGCAGGGCAGAGGAATCGGAGAGCATGTGATGGGCAGCTCCGACACGAACCGAACACGAACCTTGGGAGTGAACACTGGATGGAAAAAGCCTGTGTTTCTGAGATAAAACACTGCCTTCCAAGAGATGGAATACAGACGGGACTTCACACTTTGTGAATTGATTCAATTGCCTAAAAATATACAGTTATAACCATTTTCACCTCTGGCCGTGAGTAAACCAGTATACCAGGCCTAGGCTGCCTTCTGAGGTGTGACAATCCAGAGCTACAGAATGTCAAGCACTCTGAAAAGCCAGGCTTTTGTGACCTCTAACATGAAATCCAACATAAGCAAACAAAACTGCCTATAGATCATACTGTACACAGGACACCTGACTTGAAAATGGGAGATGTAATACCACTTCACAGGAGAGTTGGAACAATCCTATTTTTAATGTTGTGCAGCACAAAAATCCTGAAGTGATAAGTATCAGGGGACAGCCTAATAATAACAACAACAACAATAACAACAACAACAATAACAATAATGAATCTTTCTTTCTTTAGACTATTCTGCAAATTTTCCTGTGCCTTAAGTAAGGAAAATAAAGTTATATACCAAAAGGTTTCTTGCATACAGGTTCCACGACTGTAAGACACTCAGGAAAAAGACAGATTATCACATAACTGTATCCTAAAGCAAACACAAAGTATAGGCTTTCAATTTTAGGGGCTGAAGCACCAAAAAAAAGTATATTCTGTAAAAACACAACCACCACTATACTTCCCTTCCCCTGATGAACAAATGAGCCAAAATAGATTCGTATAGTAAAATTTCAGTTTTCATCAAATAGATCATAAACCATTCTATGTATTTAAATTATGTTCTTCTAAGCTTGCTAAGAGCAAACAATTCATCTTCTGCAATCAGCTTGCAAACTGCTTAGCTTATTTCTAATAAGTGTTTACAAGGACAAAGAAAAGTATGAGTAACAGTATTTGATTACCTTTTGAGAGCTGCCCTGGAATCCTTTAGGTTTCTCCCACTGTGACTCTTAAAAAACAAAACCATAGTTCAGCCATCATTCAATCCTGTTTGTAATCTTTAGAAAAAAAACAGACCTAAAGGGTGTGACACCGATGCGTACACACCTGCAGACACACCTCACTGGAATATAAATTATTCTTGATCAAACTGGGGTATGAACAATAACCAAAGTACTGTAATTACAGTCTGCTTTACCGGGGTGAACCACCTTCCAGACTCCGTTATGGCTGATACACAGATACTGCAAGTTTGGTATAAAAAAGGTGCATTTTTTTTTTTTAGCAGTAGCCTAGGCCAGAAGAAACTAAACACGCAAGACTTTTATCTTTTGGAAGTTATCTTGTAGGAGGAAAGACTATGGTAAATACTGATGTCAATCCTTAAATTTCTAAGAAAGTTTGTTAATCACATAAAAGAGTTGCTCGTTAATCATAAAAGAGGGTTACTTTTATGCTCTGAAGTGGATCGCAACACAGAGCTCCTCAACAGAAGCCAGTCAGTTAGATAAATCCCGCAAACGGAAAGAAACAATCCATCAGCAACCCATAACTGCTGTCATTTACTGGGGCACCATCAATTCATTTCACATTCCTGATCAGAAAGCTTCTTGAGGAAGAACACAGCTATCTTTTGCAAACTTAACCCCTGAAGGCTAAACATTTCCAGAAACCGAAATTACTGCATCCTTCCGTTATTAACAAACAGCAAAACCAGGCTGAAGTCCTGGGTGCCTGTCTTGAATGTGGAATATTAAAACTCCAGGTAATTATTCAAATTTTAATAACCATCTTACTACTGAGAGAGCAGAAAAAGAAAAAAAACGCAGGCAGGTTTTACCTCCTGTTTTTGTATTGTAGTAATATGTATAGCCTTCGGGAGAAAGTCCTTGCACCCACTCCTTGGTTTCACTTTTTGGTGGCATTGAGGGATCCTCGGGTGTCTTTTTTTTCTTTTCTTTCTTTTCCTTCTTTTCCTTCTTCTCTTTCTTCTCTTTCTTTCCTTTAGTTTCCACAGTGCTACTCTGTGTTTTACTCTGTGTCGAACTGGGACCTACCTCATCTTAAAAGAAAATAATACTTCTTTTTAAAAAAAGAGTAACAATCTGGGCTTAAATATTAGTCACTGGAGTAACAGCAAATAGGAAACTTTGTTGTTACTTTCACTCATGAGTGTTACAGCCGTAGCAGGTAAACTTTCAAAGAATCTTGCACTGTAGCAATACTGTACTGCCATAAGAAAGTCTAAATATCAAAAGATAAGTAACATAAAGAGAAAAAACCATAGGGGCCAATGAGCTCTAAGTAAACAACAAAAGAGAAACTGAGAGAGTTATGAAAAAGACAGCTTCTACAGGAGCTTGAAACGACAACCTTTTTCAAAGGAGAACAGGTCTCCACCTGGACAGAACGAAAGTACTGGCTGAACTGCACACTGGGCAGGAGGTTCTCATCTCCGCTGCCTGACGCCAGCGGGGACCCAACCTCTCCCACTCAAAGGCAACTCTTGTCTCCAACTGGCAAAAGCTAAACAGAAAATTAACTAAGGGAAGCTGCGCTGCTGGTTCAGGGCACCAACTACAGCCTGGGCTTTGTTATCACGTTGTTTAACTTCTCTGCTCCCAGTCGGATTGCTCCATGGCCCAGAGGACACCGTAGATAAAAACATTCTGTACTGCAACTTCTACCACTGGCAATTTGCAGACTCCTTTTTCTAGTTTGTTTTTAAATGAGCAAACGCAGTCCTGGAGGCCTTCTCTCACGTTCCTAAAACCTAATTTAAGCAAAAAACTTTCCTATTCAATATTCTTTTAATTCTGTCTTTAATCCTTTGGCAGCTATATGAACTACCTGGCTTAATTCCAAGCCTTTTCAAATCCTCTTGATATGCTTTCATTGCGGCTTCCTCCATTGCTGCAAATTCTTTTGACATGTTTTCTTCTTCTTTGGCTTTTTCCAAGCTTTTCTTTTTAATCTAAAACAAAACAAAAAACCCCCAGAGAATGATTTCAACAAAACTGATAACAAAAGAGGTTGAAAATAAGCGTTTGTACCAACAGGATATTTGAGTTACCTCGCTAATTCGTTTTGCCACATTTTCTTTATGATTCTTTCCTCTTTCATGAAAGTCAATGCTCTTCAAAGCGAGAAAAAAAAAAAGCAAGAAAAATAATATGCATTAGACATATGCATATGTTAAAATTTAGTTAGACTAAACTTACTTGAAAAAGCCTAAGTGTAACCTGCTCTGAAAACACAGCAAACACTGCAGCTATGAAATGGCTATAGGCATTCAGGGACACTGAAAAACACTCAGCATACGAAAAATCAGTATCACTGATCAATAGTATCATAAAATTTTGCAGTCTGTATTTATAAGACTTAATTTTTTTTTCAAATAATACTGTTCAGCACACCTATCAGAGACAAGTAATAGGGAATCTGAGCTCCCTCTCCATTCTATCCTTCCAAGTACCATCCCTTGATTTATTTTTTTGTTGCCCTCTCCATTTCCATGAAAACATTTAAAAACCATATGGCTTATTTAGCATTCCAAATATTAGCTACGGTCCTTAATTAGATGATGCTACGTTCCACAAATATCCCGTGAACTTCAACTAATCTGGAGGTTCAAAAGCTGAGAGAGAAGGGGAAAAGGCAAAGCGGAGGAGTTGGATCAGTAAGGACAACAGCACAGTCTGCAAGCCGAAAAGCTGCCAGAAAGACTGAAGCCAGCAGGAACCGGGAGGAGTTCAGAAGCTCTACGGGTACCACAGTGGAAGTTCTCACATGGTTTTCACACAACCCATCCGAGCTCGTGTCGGTGCTCGGATGCCAGCTGCCTAAGCCTGACCTAGTAACCCCAGCCAACTCATGGGCAGAGGACGCACATCCAGGGGACGATCTGCGTAAAGACAGACTTTATCTGTTACTGAAATGCCACCCCCTTCAACGTGTATCCTCACTGATCACCAGGAGGAGCCCAAACCAGCTAGCTCCCACCTGTCGTTCTGAACTGCAGGTAACTGTAAGGTGAAGCTCGGCCCCAGGACACCCTGGAATGCTAAACTTATTTCTGAGTGAGAAACGAATGGCCACCTGTCATTCTGAACTGCAGGTAACTGTAAGCCAGGTGAAGCTCGGCCCCAGGACACCCTGGAATGCTAAACTTATTTCTGAGTGAGAAACGAATGGGTCTGGCAGTCTGCAAAAGACATCCTGCAAGTCAGAAACAGCCTCTGTAATGTCTGCGGGCTGTGGCTTTAAGCACTCAGAGCGCCGGCGGCACCAGGCCTACCATACGTAAACAGTACGTATGCCAGGCTTTGCTTCCTCCTGGTGTGTGAAGGGTGGGAACAGGCATGGACAAAGTTTCAAGACAGATCACAGGTTACAGAACTTGAAGAAAAAGCAGGCTTGGCTATTTCGATTCTTATCTGTACTGCCAAGCAGAGCAGCACACACCACCTCGTCTGCAGGGATCTGGCTTGCACGTAATTTGTTTTAAACACCGCAAGTATTACAAAGGCATTTTTAAACCCCCAAAATTTCACGCCTCAACAGATTAGTATAAAAAGTGACGTTAAAAGCCTGCAATTCAAATTCCTCGTGTTTCAGAATCATCGACATAGGAGGGTAGACCATCGTACAGGTCTGTTGTCTGCTATCCAGCACTTGCAGTAATCGCAGAATTTTTTTGGCTGAGACTTCCAGTAATCGGCCCTGAGGAGAGAAAGAAAAAGCATAATCTGAAACAGTAATCAAAGGCACAGGTTTTTATACATTATATATATATAACTAAACTTCAGAAACTCAATTTAGTTGTCTTCGGGTGACCAAGGGCTAAGAATTTGTTTGTCTTTTTTAAACCGAGTATGGGGAGCAAGCAAGAGCAGTTGTATCGACTACGGTGTGCCATAAAGCACATTTCGGGGTTGGGATTGTGTCCATCTGACCCCTGACGGCTGCAGGGGGTGATGCTGTGAGAACCAGAAACACAAGACAAAGCCAGCCAGGGATAAACAAACAGAAACCCTGCTGAAACACAGGGCCGACAGAAAAGCGCGAGTTGCGCCGTTTTTCATAAAAAAACGCATCCAACGCACGTTTCTCGAAGCAAAACTTTAGATTTCATGTCGAAGTCTACTTTGGAGACTGTGCAGAGGGAGCTCAGTAGCACAGAGGTGGAGTTCTGGACAACGTGAGCTACTGGGGAGAATTCCCAGTAGAACAGACTCTGACCCCTGGGGTCACAGACGCAGCAGCACATGGTTTGGATGCTGCAGGGTAAAAACCTGAGTATTCCTGCACTTAGAAGCTGCATACGTGCGAGGAAACTTGGGGGAAAACTCTTCAGTGCTCAAAGGTTCGCACGTTAATTTAAGAGTAAAACAAACAACCCCTCCAATGGCTGTTTCTTCCTCAAAAAAAGGCTTTCTAATGCCAGCTGAGGCTTGTGCAGAAATAACTGAATTTCTCACTAGCTTGCTGCAACAGATGCCGTGCTTTGGTTCAACATAACACATTTCCAGCAAGAGACTTGTATCGTTTTAAGTTAAAATGAGAAAGAATGAGGGACAAAAACAACAACTCAAGATTACACTGAGACCATCGAAAAAAGGTCAGTCCAAAAAAGTGAATCTTTGCCTTCCATCTGAAGATCCATGTACAGAGTTCAAGGAAAACACGCCCTGGTGCTTTTATTCAATAAAACCAAAAATTCTTCCATGCACAACAGCAGCACCCTCAGACCTTCCGATAAGTGCCAGCAGAGCTTTCATACCAGAAACAGACTTGATTGACTACACTCTTAAAATTTAAGCAAATAACAAAACACGTAACTCCCACCAGCGCTTCGGGTAAAAACAATCTCTAAGAGGCTACGGTTATTTATAAATGTAAGTACAAAGGCTACGCTCTGCAAAAACGTACCAACCTACAAGCAACACTGTGTGAGCAAGGGGCAGCTTTTCAAGCAATTTTCTGGAAAGCTAGAAAGAAGCAGCTGGGCTTCCCCGATTTAAACAGAAATCCACTCATCCCTAAATGGTGTGCTTTAAAACTGGGTGATTACTTAGTTACGCATTTAATTAAAAGCCTTTTGAGATTTATATATCAAAATGTACTAGGGCCAAAGCCTGGGAAATGGAACACTCCGGCTGGGAAAGCAGCTGAGCGGGAGGGGGAAATTCAGAGCTCAGAAAAACCTCGAGGCCCTTTTTTCCTACTCAACCTACAGCTCCAAAATCACCTCTAAATCCTTCACGATCATCTAAGATCAACTTCCAGCTAAAAGATGGGTTCACCTTCCAAAGGCAATGGAACAATTCTGACAGAAAAACACATACGTTTAAAAAAAAAAAAAAATGCATGTTTCAGAGTGGCAAGAGCATCTGCATACTTCCAAGTTCAACCTATCGGGGCTGGCTCTTCACCAGAATCACGGGTAAATGCTAAAATTAAGACCGTACAGCTGCACCCTCCAAAAGTCATGACCTGAGAGTGTGAAGAACTGTATTTTCACAGCTATATTTTCCACCCATTTATTTCCTAAATGGTACTGGACATCACATCTGTCGCAAACCACTGTGGCTACGTGGAGAGTCATCGCGCCGAGGGATTAAGTACAATTCCAGGTCTTGACGACAGGACCCTTGTCGTGGTTTAACTCCGGCTAGCAAAATATCACAAAGCTGCTCTCACAGATCCCCCTCCCTTTCTCCAGCGGAGAGGACGAATCGGAGGAAAAAAGAAATAACGAAGCT
>NW_010256529.1:0-4349 GCF_000690775.1 Eurypyga helias
CTTGTTGAACTCCCTGAGGCTGGCATCTTCGTGCCCTCCTGGACTTGCTCCAATCTGTCAATTTGCTTCTTATCTTGAGGGCTGCAGATGTGGATGCAGTTCTCTAGGTGGAATCTCATGGGAGCAGAGTAGAGGGGCAGAATCCCCTCCATCGACCTGCTGGCCACACTTCTCCTGATACAGCCCAGGGTACGGTTGGCTTTCTGGGCTGCCAGCGCACACTGCCAGGTTATGCGAACCTTTGGAGAAATTCCAGGAAGGGAAGCTCTCTATCCACTCTCCACCCAGCCTGGATTTGTGCTTGGGGTTGCCCCGACCCAGGTGCAGGACCTTGCACTTGGCCTTGTTGAACTCCATGAGGTTGGCAGTGGCCCACCTCTCCAGCCTGTCCAGGTCCCTCTGGATGGCATCCCTTCCCTCCAGCGTGTTGACCACACCACACAGCTTGGTGTCGTCGACAAACTTGCTGAGGGTGCACTCGATCCCACTGTCTGTCGCTGACAAAGATGTTAAACCATACTGGTCCCAGTACTGATCCCTGAGGAACGCTGCTTGTCAGTGTGTCCTCCACTCAGACACTGAGCTGTTGACCACAACTCCCTGAGTGGTTTAATGCTGTAATATGCAGTGGGCCAGCTTTTGCCTTCAAAAAAGGCATGAACCCAAATGAAGTCAATGGGCCTAAGGACCCTACTCGCAGATTTTGTTCTAGTCAACAGAAGTGGTTTTCCTGCTTAGATAACCTTCCTTATGTAATACCTAAGAGTTCGAAAATGGTTGTAGAACCAGGAAAAGCCTTTCTCACATTTTGTCAGTCCTGATGACTTACATACTGCAATTCACTTGAGAGTTGAGGCCCTGTGTATTAAAAGCTCTCAGGAGTAGAGCACATTTTGTTCTCTGCCTGCAATGCCAAGCACACAGACTGCAAGTTTAGAGTGTAGGCATTAACTGCAAACCATAATTATACCGATATATATTTGTTTAAAAGTTCACCTAAGAAGTACTTTGCTTTCTCTTATGTTTTTCCTTTTCCTTGCTCAGAAGAACTAAACCAAAAAGAAAACCTAAAATAAATGTAAAGAGAAAATTCAGTACAGCCCTATCCCCTCAAGGAAATAAACTTCACAGATAATTAGGAAATGAAGCCAATCCACAGGCCTATTGTTGTAAGATAATGGTTTCCTGCTGCTTGATTTGTGTTGTAGTAGGACAGAGATGTTTGTCTGCATGACATAAGACAGAAGTCTTGTGACAGTGATCAATGGAAATAACAGTAGTTTTCTTTTATCATACAACAGATGCAGATAAGCCACTCTTGTCACATGTTGACACTGCAGAGAGAGTAATTTTTACAATGACTGGTTTCTAAAGGCCTTCAGAACCACGAAGCCCACACGTGGATGACATGCGTAGAAGAAACTGATGAGGACCTAGAGGAAGCTCACCCCTGGGCGCACAGGGACAGCGCCAGCAAGGGTAAAGGGGAGCGCTGCTAAAAACATGGCTTTGGCCAGGCTCCTCTGTTGCTAACTGCATGATGCTATTCCCCTTTGCCCCATTTTTCAGCCACAGGGGTCAGATGCCTTATCTAGATCTGCAAAACCCCAGAGCTGATGCCATCTCCTGCCCAGTTCTATGGTCAAACAGAAAAACTCACCTGAAGTCCCAGAGAAAATACTACTTGACAGTGAAAAATTATTGCCTAAAACCACCACAAAAATATGGGAAACTGGCAGGAGATGCCTCAGCTAAGGGAGATCCCTCTCGCCACTGGGTAGGTAGATACAGATTTTTTGCCTGCTGTAGCTGCTTAGATCGAAGCAGAAATTTTCAAAAAAGAAATAAGTAGTGTAAATTTATTGCAAATATTATTCTACTTTTCTGCATATTTTGTTCAGCTCACAAGACCCTCCAAGAGCCTGATTCTCCTCATGTCTGACATTGACATAAATTCATTGGCTCCTGCAGAATCCGATAGGAGCCTAGGCAGTTGGTGCGGCTCAGCAGCAGGCAGAATGGAGTTCCAACAGTATGTGCTTAGGAAATGGCATCGTGTTCACAGTATGCAACTGGCTTTAATAGAAATTAAATATTTAATGCTTACAGGATCTGCAGTACCTGGGTGTATTCTTTCCTGGGTGTATTTTAAATCCTACAAAACATGAGATTATGGGATATGTCTCTTCTTTATTGTGCTTTCAGTGTATATTACACAACAGTGGGGGTCCAAACCTAACTATTGTGTAAAATAATCTACGAGGTTCTTCTTTTCTTTACAACTATGAGGAAAGAACAAAAATTAAATTATCTGTCATGATGGATAAATATTAACCTTATCAGAGTGGCTGTTGACAGGTAGTTAGGTTAACATTAATTTAGTAGACTACATACTATAATTGCTGTTCAATAGTTCCAAGTTAGCTGAAAATACTGTACAGATTATTACTCAGGTGTTAACCAAAGCAGCAGGTTTCTCCAAAGCAATTGTCACATTTCTCCAGACTTTCATTTTGTCTTCTTGCAGAGCCCAATGAAGGAAAGAAGAAAAAGAACAAGGAGCAGAAGGTTTAATACTCAGAGTGGAGATGCAGCTAAGACCTTTATTTCATGCTTCTGCATCATGCAATTCTTTTCAATCCTAACACTTCCCACCTGTTGCAAAGACACCTGTTGGTGACGTATTGACTCCTTCAATGGAGTTAAAGGTTGCCAGTGACATTCAGAAGCCAGTTTGCTACGGTCTTGCTCTGGAGATCTGGTGAGAATTAGTGTATGCATAGCCTCTTCAAATGAATGGGAACCTTCCCATCTCATGACTGCTCACATTCTATAGTATCAGATTTATTTTAAATGACTATTGACATGTCGAACTGGTGTAAAATGCACCTCCAGGAATATTCATAATTTAATGCCTATCCCCTTCTAAAGGGAAATACTGCTTGACGGCATACTTATGAGAAATTTCTGTGGGAATCTGCCTAAAAGTCTCAAAATGGCAGTTACAGAGGCCTTATTGCAAAAAATTAATGACCATGACTTCAGTGATGTGCAAGCCATCAACAGTATCAAATAAGGAGTGCTACACACCAGCACCACAAAAGCGTAACTCCAATATTTTTGTTTGAATACAGTTTTTAAGGTGAACATCCTTTCTCAATACCTGCAAGATTTCCCCTCTTGTGACCATTCAAAAGAAATGTCCAAAGCTAGACTCTGTATTTTTTCCCTTTGACACAGTTCTACAAAGTCCTTCACTGATCTTCTGAAAAAGAACTTTTAAAAACAAACAAAAAGGAAGTTATTAATTTAAATTTATCTGTTTTTCATTACATGGCTTTTCTTATAACTTTATTTTCCTTACATCTTTTACTGTGTCTGAAATTATAGAGATTTCCTACTTTTTTTTTTTTTTAAATACAGCAGGATTAAGAAGTTTGAAATGGGAAGAGTGTTGCAGCAGGAGGAGAGTGTGGGGAGGAGAGAGAAAAAGGGAGAGATGAAGGCATGACCAAATCCACTGACCCTTCACAGCCCCTTGCTCCTGACTGACCCAGGCTAGCTCTCTTCATCCTCTTGCCTGTCCCAGAAACCACTCAGCTGCCATGAGATAATCAAATTTTGCTGACCTAAGAGTGATAATAAAGTCATTCTGCCTTCACCCATGAGCAATAGGGGGAGGGAAGATAAGGTTTTGCTTTCACTGCTGCGAAGTCTGGAGCTGGCTCTGGAAATAGTCATAAAATTTATAAAACGCCAGTACAATGCACACATTCCTGCATACTTGAAAGAGAGGGAAAAGCATGTGAGAAGTAAGGCATTTGACTCTCCAGGCCCTCCATATGTGGAATTTCCATCCACATCAGTTGGAGTTCAGTATATGAAAGGCTCACAGAAGCAAATCCAAAAGGATATGTAAAACCAGTAAAGTTTTTTTTCATGTGAAACCTAAAGCATTTAGCTTACTTCACAGAACAGAGAGAGCTACCCTGAAGGCTTCTGTAAGTGTGATTCAACTTTAATCAACACAGTGGCTAGAGAACTAGGAAAGCAGAAATGTCATTTAATTTAAATACAGCACCCCCCCCCATCCAACATTCATTTTTCCTACCCCCACCACATAAAAATTCCTCCCAAGGAAGAATGTAAAGTGCTTTTTTGAAGATGGTAGAGGTTTCCATTATACCACAATGCAGTCATTTGTTAAGCAAGGAAAACAAAGTTTTGGCAAAATGTAATCCAATATGTGGTGGAAGCTGCAAAAGACATTAAGTCAAATTTAGAAAGTCTAAACTTGTGAATTCCAAGCACAGTTGTGTAATTTTGCCCAAAATAGTTCCGGCACTCTA
>NW_010256529.1:4373-7903 GCF_000690775.1 Eurypyga helias
TTTACTTAGATGCATACAGAAAATTATTTCAGTAAACTTTGTAATTTTTTGAGATCAGAGCTCAATATGCAACATATCAGAAGGAAAAAAACCTTTCAAACCACTAAAATCAGCACATTGCTTTTGATATATTGTTACAGAGTTTTAAGGCTCAGAGAAATGCATATTACATTGCTAATGGAGAAAAGCAGTAGCTGAACTATGAATCCTTTGAACGAGTGTAGCTATGCTTTCACTTGCATTTGGAGGACTGGCAGCAAGCACAGTGAGATTTCACATATTATATGCAACTACTGAGTCCAAGAAAACAGGTCTAAATGAAATTCAGCATAACATTATATAAAATAACATGCTGTTGTAAAGGACCCTATGATGCTGGGGCAGGGAGAAACGCATATACTGATATATGGAAATACATCAGTAAGAAAACGTAGAAAAATATCAAAGAAAGATGTTTTAATAAAAAATGTTGTGTACAGTCATTCCAATAATGGCGAGCTGAAATTTTGGTTCTGCTAATGTATCTCATGAACTGATCAGGAGCTTGGACTCCTAAAACTTTGCCTTAGAAGGAATCATGCTATCCAGACCTAAGCACTGAAGATTGTAGGTTTGTGAAAACCTGGCAACCCAAGGCAGCCCTACTCTGCACACTGCCCTCGTGGGGACTTCTTGCCTGCCTCAGAGTGGCCCGCAGGCTTCTGCCTGTGCACCAGAAGCCTCAACAGACCAGAGTAACAAAAAAATTAGGTAAACAAGTTAGTTTCCTGGTGACGTTCTAATTACCTCATCGTGCAACTCTGAACAGCAGTGAACTCAGACATATGGTGATGAACGAAGACCACTGCCTAGCTTAATATTTTTGGCAAATTATTCTCCCTTGATGTATAATTTTGTGGATGCCACTTAATTCATTGTGACATATCATCTCTAATATGGAGTTTACTTTCAAGACATGATGTAAGATTTGGGAAATTCATCTCCTACTTTTAATAAGTAAATCCCTTCCTACATTTTTTGCCCACACATAGTGCTGTAGAATTATAAATAGAAAACAGCACCCATTCTGTTCCTCCTGAAAGCTTAAAAAAAATATGAAACATTAAACATCATTAATATTTTTTAGTTTATGTCTGCTTTGAAGTGCCTTTTATCACCTGAAATACAGAAATGCTTATCTTCTAGGGAAAATGAGTATGGTTTTTCTTTCACATAATAAGACCAAGTTATATCTGTCACAGAGTAAAATGCTATATTCATGTCTCCAGGTAATCCATTCACATTCATCAGTCTAAAGTCCTCCAAGGAGTGTCACAATTCCAGATAATGCTTCTGCATGCTGTGTTTTATGTTTGGTCCCATGATTCAGCTCCCAGATGTGAAAAGACAAACAATTGCCTCCTATATACATATACGCTGATTAATTCAGGTGATTTTTTTCACATTTCTATTAGTTCAGCCATTAATTTGAGATCATGTTTTCTCTTGTAAATACTATAATGGAGTTTGATGTGCTTTCTTCCATACTAGTCCCATTTACTTTAGCAATCCTTGTCTATCCTGACCTAAAGCTCAAAAACCATTGAGATGCAGGATAGTGTGAAACCATGTAAGAACATGTTACTGTGTATCAAATCATCTGATTTTAGAGAGAAAAAGAGAAAATATTGTCCTCACAAAAGACTGTTATCCACTTCCTTTTGAAGAAATGAGATTAATTTAATCTCTTTGCATTCAAATGTTAGAGCTCCTTTTGGGATTTTTTTTGTGGTTCTCTGAAGTTACAAATGCCTACCTGATTATGTAAAAGTTATGTTTGCTTTAAAATGTCAGTCACATGGCCCTGAACTTTTTTTAAAAGACATGGTCATTCACTGCATATTTAAAAATAATTCAGCTGCATAGGCAATACAATTTTAAAATGAGCCTACTGTATCTAAAAAGCACAGTAGGTTTGTGCTTACATATTACAGATGCATACAGTTTCCACAGCCCCAAATGTTAAAAAGCAGCTCACAGAGAAGTATTGAGTGATTCTAAACTTCACCTGTCATAAGTTAAACATGATCCTACTGAAACCTTCTGAAATGGGCCCAAAATTTCTGAAACAGCTAGGTTCATGTAGATTTCTTGTTACCTCCTATTTCTCACCAATTCTAGAAGAAAAAGTTAGAAAAAATAATGGTGTACTCAGGGGAGACTCAAATGCTACATGTAGTGTAAGGGAGACAGCTAGGGGATCCACAGGTTCTAGTAAATTACAAAATTTTATCTAAATATTTATCTAAGAGAAAATAAACATACAATCTATCTAAGAGAAGAGAATCATACTATCATGGAATTGTTTAGTTTGGAAAAGACCCTTAGGATCATGAAGTCCAATCGTGAACCTAAGACTGCCAAGTCCAGCAATAAACCATGTTCCCAAGCGCCTCATCCACATGTCTCAAATACCTCCAGGGATGGCGACTCAACTGACGCCCTGAGCATCCCATTCCAGTGACTAACAACCCTTTTGAGGAAGTATCCAATCTAAACCTCCCCTGGCACAGCTTGAATCCATTTCCTCTTGTCCTATTGCTTGATGCTTGGGAGAAGAAACTGACACCCCATCACCACCACCTCCAGGGTCCCAAAACTGAACACAGGATTGGAGGTGCAGCCTCACCAGTGCTCCGTACAGGGGACAATCACTGCCCTGGTCCTGCTGGCCACCCTGTTCCTGATGGAAGCCAGGATGCCATTGGCCTTCTTGACCACCTGGGTACACTGCTGGCTCATATTCAGCCTGCTGTTGACCAACACCCCCAGGTCCATTTCTGCTAGGCAGCTTTCCGACCACTCTTCCCCAGGAAGATGCTACAGGAGTATTGTAAAACCTGAGTCACAACAATTTTATTAAACTGCAAGGTAGGGTAGCAGGAAACTGTAGAAGGATGAAATTCACATATTATATGATGGCCGTACAGGTATGTAATAGAACAATACAGTGGTGCATTGAATTGCTTCAGAGATGTGAAATGTGGTCCCTTCACAGGCTGTGAAGCCTTTTCCTGTTGTGTTGGCCTCTTCCTAGCAAAGCCAACTGGTAAGTTGCATGCCTTTTGCTTTGCTGCCCCTTTTCTGTAGCTTTTCTCCATGTCCCCACCCTGTACACTGCACCCCTGTCATGAGTTCCCTGCTTAGCCAAGCTGGTCTCCCAGTGTATCTCCATACTGCAACAGAATGTTCTTGTGCTTGCAGGAGGCTGTCCTTAAATCCCTTCCAGCTTTCCTGAGCACCCCTGACCTTCAGAGCTGCTTTTGATGGGAACTGATGTCATCTACCTCGACTTGTGCGAGGCCTTCAATACTGTCCTACATGACATCCTTCTCTCTAAACTGGAGAGACATAGATTTGACGGATGGACTGCTCAGTGGATAAAGAACTGGCTGGCTGGTTGCACTCAGAGGGTGGTGGTCAACAGCTCGATGTCTGAGTGGAGATCAGTGATGAGCGGAATTCCTCAGGTCGGTGTTGGGACCTGTACT
>NW_010256530.1:0-1932 GCF_000690775.1 Eurypyga helias
TGTTTTGCCTGTGGCCATAATTGGTTGTTTTATTTACTCCTCCCCATCCCAGTGGGGGAAGGAGGGAGCCAGCAGCCTCCTGGTGCTGAGTTGCCAGCTGGACTCAAAACGTGACAATATACATTGTGCGTTAAGAGAGAAAACAACAATAACTTGTGCTAAAGAAAAAATAAGTGTTAAAGGTTATCATTAACACCTAACAGTAATATTAAAAGTATTTCAAGTCTTTAAGCTCAAAAATCGAAGTGATAAGGGCAGGTTAATTAAGAAGTAGATTTTCCATGGAGCTCCTATGTGTGATTATTATATATTTCTGTGCAATTCTAAGACTTAGTTGCAACATCCTCTTCCAACAAAAATGTAATAATTTTAGTCTATTTTCAGATCTTGTATTTCCTCCCCTGAAATGCATTTAAGCTCCAAATTTATTTTTGCTGTCCATAGCACTACAATTCCTAACACTCTCCACCTCACTGTGACATCTGCAACAGGACATTTTGCATGTCCACTTTATTTTACCATACTCCAGTCAAACTACCCCTTACGGGGTTGTCATTCTAACCTCTCAAAAGGAATCACATTGCTGTCCATAATGTGCACGTCTGCTGGCTTGCTCTCGGCCTGGGTCATAGATATGTTATTAGGGATTTATTTTTAGGTTGTATCCTCATTACTTCCCGCCCATTTATTCCCTCTGGTAAACGATTGTAACACATTTGCCCTTTCAGTCTCATTGGGACTGCCAACTCTCAATATATAGTTTTGCAAAACTCGTAATTTTATGCTACTGGGTTTTACATGTTTGCCTGCATATTTGAGGCCCTACCTACAGAGCTAACAATTACAACTGATTTATAATTTAATATTTTAATCCCTCTCGGGTGTTCAGACAAAAGGGGAACAGTTGGCCAAATTTCTTTTAGAAAATAAAAATAACTTTGTACTGAAGCTCTAAACTGCATTTCACATGCAGTTAGATATGTTAGATGACTAGTTTAGGTATGTTGCTGTATAACTTTGCCTGTGTTGTTCCACTATTATCGTGTAGTTTCATCTGTGGTGAAAGCAAAGCTTCAGCCTTTAAATCCCATGAATTTATGAAGGCATGAAAAGAACATCTGAGACCAAAATCTGGTTCCAAATTTTACTGCAGTAAATATGTATATCACGCATACTGCATGGCTACAGATTATATCATTCTTACTCAAAGTAGGCCAGTAGGACTGACAAACTTGTTCACTGCATAAATGGTAAAAAAATTAGGATTCAGAAATCTAATCTTTGACACTTATCTTTTTAAACTAAATGTATATGTTGCTTGTTAAATATTATGTGGTAGGATGAAGAATCTTCATATATATATCTGCAATTGTATTTGGTACTCCGATTAAGGTCCAATACGAAATTAAGTAAAGAACAGTTAAACCACAAAGGACTTAGTGTTGGATCTATTCTGAAGCATACATGTTTGCTGATGTTTTATGAATCATTTAAGTGAGTAAAAGGAGCAATGCTCATAATCAAAGCTAATGTAAGCACTCAGGAACTCATTGCAAGACTCAAGTGCTGTGTGTTTTCTTTGATAAATGAGCCACGGCTTTTATGTCATCCAAGCAGTTTTGAGGACTTGACTTGTGAGATTCTCGCAAGATGCCGGAAGTCTTAGTAGAGTTTTGGCTCACTGTCATCCAGATTACTTCTGAATTCACTGAATGTTAAGGAAACATTTCAGGGCTTGTCTACAACAGTTTAAACCTCAGTGGTCAGAAAATAATAAACTTGAGCCTCGTTTACAATGCTTAATCTTCATATGGATATTATTTATAGCAAAAAAAGCCTCCCCGAGTCTCCCTATTTATATTCTAGGAGCTAGTGTAGAATGCAGTACCATCAACGTTTACAGGCTGTTTTCAGACAGAAGAAGTTGAAGAA
>NW_010256530.1:1947-3641 GCF_000690775.1 Eurypyga helias
AGGCAGTTGATTTGAGATATTCACTTTCTATGTTAGGTCAATTTGCTGCAAGCCTGAGGTGAGGGTAAATACGTCAGACCTGAGAATATATTTGATTAAGATACAAATATTCACAGTTCTACCTAGAACTCTCTATTGTGAACCAAAAAGTTATTTTGATAATTATTTACATAATAATTAATTTTCAGGTAGCTATTTTTACTGAAAACTTGACACTGTGATAATGAGAACTATTGTAGATTAAAAAGAGATTGAAAAAGACAAGAGTAAAGAAACAAATTTGCAAGCGAAGAACCATATGAAAGGAAAATGTTTGATTAAAAATAAACCCTAAGCTCCTAACACTTCTACCAAAACAGAATAAATTCCCCTTTTTATTCTGTCTGAGACCGCTTGTATTCCAGATAATTCTATTGTCATTTTGTTATAGATGGGAAAGGAGGACTGAATCCAGGTTTCTCATTTCAGTCAGAATTTATCAGAAGTGAGAGTTGGTAGTTGTGTTCTGTAGCCAGTCTGATCTTTCAGATTTGGTCTGTCAAAATATGCACAAGTCAAGTGAAGAACCTGTGGCATAAGGACTGAGATAGTTTTGGTTATACCCACCATTAAATATAGAAACTTTTAATGTCTAACAGTCAGAAGTCTTAAGACTGTAGCAACTGCCTTTAGTGAATGAGAACTGGGAAGGTGTAGGTACCAGGTGGTATTTTCATTATATCCTGTAACGTTTTAATGAACACGGAAAAAGTGATAGAGAAGAAAAGAAAGAGTATCACTCTGTCCAAAATTGCACATCACGTCAAGAGGTGAAAACTTCGAATCAGAGCTAAATATTTTATTTAGAAGAACAAAAGTAAAACATAAGTTTGAGTTTGATTAAAGAATGACAAACCTCATAACTGCAAACATATCAAATGGCACTCAAGTAAATGTGTGTAAATTTACAGTAATAAAGACCATTACAAAGTTGAAGCACAAAGAATTCAAAGAAAAAATCCGTCTGGATAGCTAAGAATTACAACTGATTGGAATATTCCTATAGGCATACCAAGATCCTATATTTTCATCAAGAAAGACCAAATCCTTCTCAGTGTAAATCAACATTAAATTTAATGGAACATTGTAGGTTTGCACCATGGGGGTTTCCAAGTTTTTGACTGGTGAAAATACCTCTAGCGCATGTCTTTGAGCATGTTTCATCAAAATCTGCTGTTAGAACTTAACTCTATAAGATTCATGAATGAACAAACTAACTGCTTTTTGGAAAGTTTTGGCCAATAACTGAGTGATTCTTGATATTCTTATTTCTTGAACTAGACAAAAAGAGAATTTCTAATGTACAGAAACTGCACTTAGAATTAGCCTTCAGTGGCAATGTTATCCAGACAGCCTGCTGTGCCTAGCTGGAAAATTGTTCAAATCATCCTGATTCATGGGAATAGAAAGACCTGCCAAATCCCAAGGCCTGTTCATTAAGCCATACACGAACGTCTCCTATTATGGAACTTGCATTGATATATTTTTTTGGAAAAAATATTTAGAACACCGTGTCTTGTTCAAGGGCTTGTTTTATTAATTTCTTTCTGGACCTGTCATAGATGAGGCAACACCTGGGGTAAAGAATGATGTATCAGAAAGGCAAGTGCATTTAAAAAAAAAAAAAAAAAAAAAAAAAAGAGCAAGGGTTTTTG
>NW_010256530.1:3652-5337 GCF_000690775.1 Eurypyga helias
GGGAAAGAAGGAAGTTCAGAAGAAAAAGGAGGAAAAAATCAAAACAACTAGCCCTTATTATCAGTGCTGTGGAGTCCCCTGGAAGTGGAAAGACTGTTCTGCTCAGAATTGAAAGGAACTTTGCTTCATGCAGGTTTTGTTTCCGTGTACAGTACCATGTAATTAAAAAACTTCTAGAGATAGCTAAGTATCCATCTCCTTTTGTGATATGGCAGATGAAAAATCCTTTGACACAAATTGCTTTTTGAGTTACAGGTCTTACTTACACTTTTTTGCTTGCTAGAACGTCTAGCATGTATGTAGTGCACAATTCTTTCTAAGATACTGCACTGAGATAGTAGTATATGACTCTTGATATCATATGCGATACACCTGCCAGCTTTCTGTGTTTTCATCAAGGAAGGACAGAACCTGCCCAGTGTAAACCAACACCAAAGTTGTTGATAAACTTGGTTCAATTATCTTAAGTAACTTTCTTATTGTCTTTTTGGCATTGTAACCTCCTGATGCTGTGGAGTTTAACATGTTAAGTGCCTGTGTCTTTTACCTCTGGAAAAAACAGTATGATACTTTACCCTTCTGTTTGTGCACTATACCAACTCCTTTCTACAGGTTTATTTTTAACAGATTGGTCTTTATGACCAAGTAAAAATTGTCCAACATAGATTAAAATCATAATGCTTTGGTCCTCTTGCATATTGTGGAGGAAAAAAACCAAAACTCACATTTATTCATTATACTTTAACCAAGTATATAAATTGCTGTTTGTTAGGGAACATAGGGTAATTTTTTCTTACAATGATATGCATGGCTTAGTATTGCTGTGGATGTTGTATTTCTGAGAACTGTATTAAGAATAAAGTTTATATAAATAGACTACAGTGTTACAGAAAATACATAGTAATGGTCCTCTTCAAACCATTTTCTGTCACTTATCTTTACACATTAAGGATTTAATGAAAAATTGAAGGAAAAACGTGAATGGTTTTTCATTCTCAAGGCTCTAAGTACTCTCGTAGAAGATAGAATTATATTTCCTTATAAATCTTCATACCAGGTAGGCGGCTGTATACCGGTATCTTCTGTTTGGTGGAATTATTATAATTGTTGGAACATTATGAACTAGTATAACTTTGATACTATGGTTCTTTTAAGATATTTTTATTTTACTTTTAACAAAAATCAAAGGAAGAATAGTGCAGATACCCTAAAGACCATGAAATATATTAACTGTTCCTTGGGAATGAGAGGGTTAATTTGGGTATTTGTGAAACCAATAATAAATAATAGTTTGATAAATTAGGAAGATAATGGTTGAGACTGAATGGAGAAAACCCTGATATCGATGATATCAATTCACATGCGTAGAAACTTTTTACTTCAGTGGAGTTTATTTATTATATAAGATCGGAATTTCACCATGCAAAATTAGAAACACTTTCTATTTTGGATACTTAATTCGAGTATTACAGACTTAATAAAGTCTGTAGAACACTGAAGAAACTGCCAACCTTTCAGAAGTTAAAGATCTGAAAACACTACAGTAATCACTCTATACTATATAGTCTCCTGGATGAATAATGAAACCTTTCTTAAACCCAGCTTCTGCCACAGCATATATAGGCATTATAAGAATTATCTTATTAGAGATTATATTATAGTTTTGCTGTCAGAAATGTAAATCC
>NW_010256530.1:5351-10653 GCF_000690775.1 Eurypyga helias
TTTGAAGCCTTTAGATATAGGTAATGGTGAGCTGCAGAAGACAACAATGATGTAACTCTCAGAATGTTACCTCTAAAGGATTCTCACATGAAGGATATTTTAATGGGTATTTTATACCATTAAATTAATATATTGAAGATGATTGCAGTGACAATCCATAACAGCAAAACATGTGAAAATGTATTATGGATATAAATTCTATAGGAAAAATAATATAAACGCTGAAAATTTTCAAGAGCCTTTTATTTTTCTCTAAGCTTATTTCTTCTGACTCTGAGTCTCTATTACCCTTCCTAATACAACCTTTGTGTTCATACATGTTGTTGATACTTGCTATCTCATATTTCTTAGGGTTCAGAGGTAGGGAAATGTTCTGCGAATTTTATAGTCCTTGCTTGACATTTTCTGACCTGCTGATAGACCATAGTTGTCAATTAGAGAGTGGAGGACATTGAGAGTGCTGAAATAAGTTTCTCAACCCATACACAAACCACTGCACAGCCTTAATACAGATCAAATTAAAATCCACAGAAATTCGTGCTGGAATGCTGTGCTACAACTGCATCATTCAATATGTTCATTGTGGAGCTTTCAGTATTAAAAACTCTGTTTTCTGGGTTTATTCCTTTAGTTTCACTTTTTAAGAAAAAAAAAGAATATGAAACATTTAAGGAGCTCTAGTTCAAATTGTTTATAGGTTTTTGACAACTGTGATGGCAAGTGTTCTTTGAGTGCTGTTAAGGTCTCTTGTTTACATACGTGTATTTATAACCTGCTTAGGGTTTGGCAGTCTTTATTTTCTTGGAGTTGTTTTTAGCCTTCTCTCTTGACTAAACTGATATAACAAAGTCCTTCAATTTGTTACGGTCTATCATGTTGTATGGTCAATCCTTTTTTGTTGTTGTTTTGTGTTGTGGTTTTTTTTAAGTGAACAATATTTATCTAAAGTCTCTCCAAAATGCATATCTTAGCATCTCCATTATGTGCTATTTTGTTGCTTTGAAAGCATTTCATGCTGTGTTACCAACTAGCTGGTGATGTTATAGCTTCTTGCACTCATTACTCCTCTATGCACATTGCTGAAAATATAATGAGACAGTGTAGTCTGTATTGGAGGCTGCTAAAACACATCCTTTTACGAGTGTCATGCTGCAGCTGCTGTGATGTATTGTGTCAATTATGCTGCTGAGTATGCATTCTGAGAGTGTTTAGTAAAACATGTTATTGCATTAACTTGCTGGTCCCTTTTTTACCCCATTTCTCTCACTCTGAAATAGAGAGGGCCAGATTCTCAAAGGAATTGCACTGTTTTACACCAGCTGAAGAGCTGACCTCTACATTACCTTTTAAAGAAAGAAGCCCTGGAGTTTCAATTTAACTAAAACTCAACTGTCCAAATGAATTAAGGTTGTTTTTAATATCATCACCTTAAATTCTTGAATAAGATATGGAAATAAATCTCTAACCTTTACACTTGATGTATTCTTAGAATTAGTTAACGGTCACACATAGCAGTCAGAAGATTTCGTTATACCCATGACAAATTTGATCCAAAGAACTCCAACAGCTCCCAGACATAAATGCATAAAAACCTCATAAAACCCTCAAATCTTGTGCTGTGCAGTGGAAAACGGTACAGAGACAGCTACCTGAGACTGGTCTAGCTTCAGAAAAAGGGACATGGAAAACGTTACAGAGACAGCTACCTGGTCTAGCTTCAGAAAAAGGGACATAGCGACTGAAGTCCAGGGATGCTCCTGGGCAAATAGACCATTTTGAGAAACGCGGTGTATTTGGCTGAGCACAGCATTGGTGGAGCTTCCAGGTCATGACCTGTGTTTCCCATTTTATTCATGTTAGCATCATGTACATGCATATGGCCTCTGTGCTTTACAGAGACAGCTACCTGGTCTAGCTTCAGAAAAAGGGACATAGCGACTGAAGTCCAGGGATGCTCCTGGGCAAATAGACCATTTTGAGAAACGCGGTGTATTTGGCTGAGCACAGCATTGGTGGAGCTTCCAGGTCATGACCTGTGTTTCCCATTTTATTCATGTTAGCATCATGTACATGCATATGGCCTCTGTGCTGTGCATTGTGGCATGGTTCAGCCGGGCTCAAAGACCAGAGTGTCAGCTGTCTAAATGTACAAATGTCCAAATCCACAGTCAAATTCAGATTACTGAAAGACCCTTAGGAGTGAGAGTGCCCAAAACATAACAGAAGCTAGATGTGTAACTGCAGGTCCCAATTCCTCTGGTAAGATTAGATAATGATCCAAATTTAAATCTAAAAATCTGTACCTAGCCATGTCAGTAGTGAGTTGATTTTGTGAAGCTTTTAATATGGAATGAAATTTTCAAAGTAACCTGCAAAAGTATTACATTCTCACAAAAATGTCGTGGGGGTTCACCACATCAAGACAAAGATTTAAGAGCACAATTCCTATGTGTTTCCTGAAAATCTTCATTTCTAACTCCCTCTCTGAAAAATTTCAAGCTTTGGTTTTGTGTGAAGGCAGCCTGATCTCCCAAGGTAGCAGAGAACTTGAAATTTCATAATGGACCTGCACAATACTTGTCCCTGAAAATCTGTGCTGTGGCTTTTCCTTGATGTGCTTAAGTAATGTCACCATACCTACACAATGGGGAAGCCACAAATTCTTGAAAAGGGACAATAATTTTTGGCTTTTAGTCCCCTAGCTTTGTTTAATTAAACTTACATTTATTAATTCATTTCCTCAGTGGAGTCAACAAATACCTGATATTACAGGTCTTTCTGGACCAATATTTCTACCTGTGATTTTCCAACTTAAAGCTCTTGCTGGGCATAATTTCATGAGTTTCTCAAGTTTTGTTCATTTACAAGGTTTCTTAGCTATACATTCTTAAATGCTGTCCACAAACTGAATGGGGAAGTGAGGGCAAGAAGTGTTCAAGATCTAGATTTCAAAAGCTTCAAAAATTTGCCTGTTTATACAAAACTCTGAAAACTATCTACATTTAGAATTTGCCAGAAATCTGGAAAAAAAAAAAAAAGCACAAGGCTTTATACTATTTCAGCTTTTCTACTCTTGATTACTGCAATTACTTGAATCGACAGAAAAACACATTCAAGTATGAGGTATGAAAGAAAAAAATAAGCAAGGAAGCTTTTTCAGCAGCTTCAAAGAAACAAAAAAAGGGTCTGGATTTCAGTCTGAGTTTTGAGTGAGAAACTAATTTCATTACACTTATGTTTTCTCTCTAACAGCCTACCGTGAGTCATTTGTGGGTTAATTATAGATAATCAGATATATTTACCATCACAATAGAGCCCTGTTCTTACAAACTATTTGTAATCTAAAGTTTTCAGAGACAACAAAAGTGCTTAAATTTCTCATAGCAGAAAAGTGTTTTGGAGAAAGAAAAAAGCAAATTGCACAATAAAATTTAATTGAAATTAGAGGTCATATTCTCAAGGATATTTATTCTTTCACACTCAGATGGAATAAATGGGCTGTAATATGCCTGTAAATAGCTGTTGGAAAATTCAATTTATGCATCTGTTCTTCTGTCGCCTCCTTTTCTTTTGTTCCACTGTGGCTGTCCCACAGCTGTTTGGATCCTAATATAACACCTACACTGTATTCACCTGTGCCAAATCCCTTGACAGAAAACATATTCTGGAATGGAAGAACACAACTACTCTAACAGCCTCACGTTATTAGCTGGCAGTATTATACTTGCTTGCCTTTATCCTTTTGCGGAATGCAGTGAGAGTATTCAATAATATTTAATATACTGTGCAACCAATGTGTTTCTTATGTGTCCTGCACAATTGTTTGGTCTTAGTGAAGCAGTTCATTAGTGACAGTAGAGGAATTACAGCTTCTACAGGAAATGGGGATCTTTTCAGTAGGAGTATACTGCTGTCTTCTAACTGCATTAGACTCAGAAAGCAGAATGCAAGGTATACATACTATGCACAGCTCTCTCCTATCTACCCACCATTGAAAAAGGCTCCTAATTAGTTATTAGGAGTATGGATGCATGATCTCAGGGTAGTACACCAAGGTCATTGTGCCAGTGGGCAATAGCAGGACATGTTGCCAGTATCACAGTAGATACTAGAGTAACTTGTGACCTTCATGGCTTGTTTACACCACCCGTCAATCAGCAAAGGAAAGAGGTTGGTCATATGAGTTAAGGTCATTGCTTAGTCCTACTTCTTAGGTTATTTCACCTTCCCCTGGGCCTCCAGCCATGGTTAGTTCTTCAGTAGGTGCACATTAGCATGGCTGTACAGGAACGAGAATTCCAAGTTGGAAGAGCTGAGAATATTGCTCATTAAAGGTATGACAGAGGGAAAGGAAAGCATTTGCTGACTATATTTGTATTCTGCTTCCATGACTGTGGAGTATTTTGTTAAAAGAGGAGAGCATACCCCATCATCCTAATAGGGATGTTAACAGGGAGATGGAAGAGCCATCAGTGCATCTGAAGAGAAATTTTCATAAGAAAAAGCTTCTAAAAGGAGTATGCAACGAAGTGATGTTGGATCTGTAATATTTCAAGCACAACAGGGTGTACATTCATGTAAATGTATATGCAAATTAGATGCAGCCCTCAGGCGCTTGGTGAGTTTCCAACGAGACCCTTGAGGCTACAAACTGTTGATTTAGCGTATGAGCCTAACCACTTATACTAAAATGCATGCATTAAAATAATATTGAAAGAACGTATGTATCAGGGACTTTTAAATAACTTAAATATTGATATAGACTCTGGTTAGCTCTCATAGATATTTGATTTCCAGTTGGAAAGTGTTTTTGACGTGGCAATTTTACCTTTTTTAATGTGGAATACACAATGTATTGTCTATGTGATTAATGCAAAGCCTCAATCAGTTGTGCTCGTGCTATTTTTAAGGATAATTATGTCACAGTTAACTAACTTGATTAGAAACAAATTTGATTAACAAACTTGGTTCATCAAATGCATCTCTTCCACTCCTTTTCTCATGCTGCACATTAACAGATTTTGTTCTGAATGTTATTGTTTTTCACTAGCTAAATAAGGATTCAACATGAAGACTTTAATGTTTATTCACACTTCCCCCTTCTAAATGCTTTCCTTTCCCTGTGACATAACTTAGGTTTTTGATAGACAAGCTTAATTCTAAAACTTATCAAAGTAATATTTTCCTGCATCAGTCCCACAAAATAATATATCAAGACCTGTAAGAAAAAAAAAATCAGCTATCACATATCTCAATGAATTTTAATGAAAAATATAAGGGGCAATCCTAAGCACAAGTACAA
>NW_010256531.1:0-9623 GCF_000690775.1 Eurypyga helias
TAATTTAAATTATTTTAATTTAAAAAAAAATCCCTGATAATTCAGGGATTAGCCAAACTGAAAAAATCAGTTGCTTTCAGTGGTCTGTTCAGGAAATCTTTTCTTGGCTCAGGAGCAGCAAGGTAAACAGCAGGATACTGTGTGGAAGAGGAGGAAGGTGAGAAGCTGTGCGGTGGAGTCAGTTCAGAGAGCAGCAGAGCAAAGGTGTAACTTGCTTGACTCGGACTTTGGACACCTCAGCCTATCTGCTTGCAAGCGCTGCTGAGATGTGTTAGATAAGAGCCGTGTGTCTGGGAGAGCTGACAGATTTCCTTTCGGAGGGAAAGTGTGGGCTGGCTGTAACAGCGCCAGTTCCCGAACCTGCCACTCAGCGGATGGTGCTTTGTGCCAAGAGCTCTTGTCTAAGTAACCTAGTATAATATAGAAGTTACCTCGGGTTATTAACTTTAAAACGCGTTATTAATTTCTGTTAGGAGCAGCTTCTGGTTGTATAACCACTACTAAAGCTTCATGCAAGATCCCAAATGTTGTATCTTTAGGACAGAACTCAGGGCTTGAAGCCCTTTATATTTTCCTTGCTTTTATGACAATAAATGCAACCTGTGAGTTGACAACTTCTCTTCAAGGGTCTGTGCAACACGACTCGGCATCATTCACACTCAATCCACTCGTTTCCCTGATGGATGCGGGTACAAAAAACCCCATTAAATCCTGCCTGTGTTTCAGTCAACTAAGCATGGACCCACTCTCATCATCACATCCATACAGCTGGATGAAAAAAGATGTGCAAGTGCACAGACCCCTGTGCTGTCCATGCTTTGGGTGCGGTGATGACCAGCCTTCCCTGCACCAGCTCCACCTTGGCTCCCAAGTGCAGGATGTCCTCATGTGCCTGCGACTTGGACCACTAAAGATGGCTTTCCTTTAACACCAGCTGTGTTTGTGCTGAGCAGTTCCTGAACGTACTGTTCCCTGGCCTCCTGAACATGTCCTGGAGACAGCGAGCGGTGGTGGTTAGAGCAGAGAAGTGTGACTTGGGGATGGGGGACTCGTGACTCACTGTCACTCTTGGATAAGTCATTCTCCTCTCTACACTTCAATTTCCTTGCTGTGAGAGGACACACACACACACCTACTGCTAAGCTTGGTTATATTATGTCTTTAAAACGTCTTAATATTCCTCAGTGGGAATTGTTAATGTTTCCTGTCCTAAATATCTCGTCACTTCATTTGACAAATATGGTTCATTTTGCAGCTTATTCCTGATTTTCCCAGGAAATTTGACAAACACAGAAAGATTTAGTCTAGATTGTTGTCTGGTTTCTTTATTATTTTTCCTAAATTATTTTTGCATGTGCAGCCAACCTGCTTTCTTGACACGTCTGGCATGCAGTCATAATGCAGCTTAATGCTAATTTCCCACCACCAATTATTAAAAAATGTTATTTCCAGTTTCCTCTCTGACCTTGTGGAGGACACTCAACTCTCTGTGAGGATTTCTTTCCTCCTAGGTAAAGATCCTTGCAAGCATCCAGCCAGCCAGCACATGGGCTTCCCCAGTGTGACATGGTTATGGTGCGACAGAGATTGAGAGGGGTCCTTGGGCAGAAGATGGTGCTCTTCCTGAGCCCAGCCTCATATTCCACTAACCATGACTTTTATCTTCTGTGTGTTACACAGAGACAACAATTTCTATTTGCTTTCAGCTCAAGTCATGAAAAATACAGACTTAATAAACAGTATCAAGCCAAAAAATGTCTTTGATGCCTTGCACGGGTGCCCGGGGTACCTGGCTAGGGCAAACGTGCCTTGCTGGCATGGCCTGTATCTCCTTTGGGGGGTGAAGAGTGCTCCAGCTGCCAGGCTTGTCAGTCTCCTGTTGTAGCACTAAATGAATTAAAAACCTACTAATAATTGCATCTGTTCTAGCAATTTGCTTTGAAGAGTTTGTAGATCCTAGAATCAGTCCAGGTAGATAAAGAGAAGCAGCCCCTGTTCTGCAGGCTCTGAGACCAACAAGCAAGTGGGTTCCTGGTGTGGGACAGAGCAGGTTTACGTCCTTCTTCAGTGGAAAGATGAATTCAGGTCACTCAAATCAGGAGGTGGAAAGGGAGCACTGCCTCACTTGCAGTGTCTCTTCCATGCCTTGCCAGGCTTATGACCCTGGAGATAGCCTTGCATCTTCCCATCTCAGTCATCCCTTTGCAAAAACGGGGGCAAAGTCGGGATGGCAGTGGCGGGGGTTTCATTTCTAGAACTTGTGTCTTTCCTTGGGGTGGTTAAACCATTCCACAAGTCTGCAGCGTTACCTCTTCCCTGGACCTATTGGCAACTTCATCTCATTTCTGGGACTGGGGTTTGCTTGTGCAACCCTGCGTTCAGTGCTCCGGAGTTGTTCTCTGTGGTGAGGGCACAAAGTGTATGGGGTCTGAGAGGGGGGACAAGATAAACGTGGGGAGGATGTTTATCCTGGGTGGGGAGAATCTGCGGATGTAGGGTGTGTGCTGGTGTGCATTTCATACTGAAGAGTTACAAAGCAACATGGGCAAACAGCATTCGGGCCAAAAAGTACCAGTGGGTGTGACGGGTCTGGGGCTGTTGGCAGAGCAGAGCTGTGCATGGGAGGTGGGGAAAACTTGACACCTAAGAGCAGATGAAGGGACACAGAAGAGCATTTCAGGGTGCTCTTTCAGTGGAAAGGAAGAGTGTGATTTTGGTTAGAATGTAGAAATTGGTTAGAATGTAGGAGATTGCAGTTATCCAAGCAGGAGAGGGCCAAGGTGAAAGATCTGAACTCTCACAACAGAGCGGGAGGGTGTGGGATGGAGAGAGAAATGGTACAAGTTGGTGCCAGCAAAGAAGTGAAGCGAAAGAGAGAATGAGGGCTAAAGACGATCCCAGGATAGGGAAAGTAACATAGGAAAGGCTGCCTGCAGGTACCGAGTGAACAGCACTCACGTGTTTGTGCATTTCCTAGGTTGTATATGCCCCCAGTAAGCAGTTTTGCAGTTAAATAAAAGGCAAGCTGGACACTTTCCTTTGTCAGGGGTTTGAAAATGGTAATGTAAAAGAATCCATGTGAAGTCCTGAAGTAAATCCGTGGTCACCTGGGCTGTCGTTCTGCGTCTTGGATTCACAGGCATGACACAATGTCTTATTCTGAGCTGCTGTTTGATATGGGCCAAATGTCTGGAATAATAAGCTTTCCATGTTAGCAGACTATTTATGAGCTTGTGGCAAACACCAAGATTATGGGGTTTTCACTTTATTGATTCAGTGACACAATCTCTACAATTAATTCAGTGGAAAATTTGAGAAGGCAAACGTTTTTACCAGGTTTATTTAGGATTAGCCAGTTCTTAACATCTGCATATCTAGGCAGCCTATCCTATACAGAAATGTAATTTATAGAAGCCGTTTAATAGATTCCAAGTACTGTGCAATCAATTAGAAACCTGATGTTCAAATAGACAGACCCAGACCTAACTGCCTATTACTCAATCCGTATTCCACTAGGTAAATGGCAGGAAGATGACTCTGAGAATAAAATTCTGAACTGGCTTTTTGGGACTTCGTTTTCTGTTCCTTTCTAATGATGAAAACATTACTTTTGAGGAGACAGGTCTCTTTTCAAGGCAGATGTTAATCTGATTTCTGTTTGGTGGTTTGTTGTTGGTTTTTTTTCATCTTCCCAAGAGCAGTCATTTTCAATTCTCTTTAGCACTGACTATCAGAAAATCCCAGTGATGACACATGGGATATGAAATTCTTGGGAACATTTTGTATGATGGAAATGATAGAGGTCCGTGAGTAAAGTGTGTCTAAACCCTATTTTCAAAAAAATGACATGCATTTAAGAGCACGAATCCTATGAAATCCAGCTGCTGACTAGGTATTTCATCTAGAGAGGGACCATGTTCCTGAAACAGGGAATTAAGCACTCCCTGCTCCCAGTTTGGATTCGAAATTTTTCTTTTGGAAAAAATGTACTGTTTTGTATAGTTTGGAAGTGAGCACACAAGTCATGCTGATGGTAAGAATGCTTGTAAGAACTGAGTAAAGCCTGTTACATCCTTAAGTAATGGGTCTGTCAGAGCCAGACTCTACACTTAAGATTTTCCAATTCTTCCCAGTTTTTTGCTGGAAGGAGAGCAGCTTAGCTTGTGTGCTTTGTCCTGATATAGCCCATGATGTAACTGGATCTGTGGTGGTTATGAATATTGTCGTTCATCTGCACAACTGAGGGAGGTGCAATGCCGTGGAAGAAAGGTGAGATCATTTCTCCTCATGGGACGCTGCTGGGCTTGCTCGAGGGGGGAGAGGTTTGAGAGGCTGTGGGACATGGCAGGAGCAGATGGAAAGAAGACCAGCAGGACCAGAGGGAACGAGCATAGTCTGCTGCTGCTCAGAAAGCCAGCGAGTTGCTGTAGGCAAGGGTCCAACTGCAAGGACGTGGTGGGCAGGGCTGCATATAAACCTTTTCTTCTTGTTTTTTTTTTTTTTTAATATTCCATCTTCCCAAGTGGCTTTTCACTATTTAAAAGTTATGCTTCCATTTTTTTTACGATAAAGCCTGCTTACTTGCTTTTTAGTTTCAGTGTGTTTTGAGGAGGTGCTCACCAGGGACGTGGTGCGGGCAGATGCATCTCAAACCTGTAGCCAGTCTGAGTCCCATGATCTCTGGATCATGAAGTGCTGTAAGGCGGCTGTCAGCCTAACTCAGCTTCTCCACGATGGAGGAGCAGGGAGAAGCTGTGATTACTCACTGCAAGTGTTTAAAGTAATTTCCCTGCCCTGAAGGACTTGCCACTGCTCAGGCAGTCTAACAGGCTCAACTGAGTGAAAAGGGAGGGTGGGATGCAATGGCACTCTTTAGGGCCATGTGAGAAATACGTGTGTATGTGTTGAAAAGTTTGCATCTAGACTGACTGTAACTGCAAGTTTCTTTGTGTGTAGAACCTCGGTCAAAGGGCGATGTGACCTAATAAGATATTTTTGCTGCTCTTTTTTGCTTCTTGCACTGGTATAGAGATAAGACTGAAGAACTGAAAGATCTTTATAAATTAAAAGCAGGGGCTGTCCTTGGGGAGATTACAGGCAGGGTCTTGGCTAACTGTCCTGATGATGTTCACCTAGCATCTGTGCATGGTGGTTTGGTTTCTTGGAAGTTCATGTGTTTCTGAATGCTTGGGTGCCCTTGCCTCTAGACTTTATTCAGGACTTGGTATGTTGAACATGGGGGAATAAACATATGCATGTAGCCAAGTTTTTCTAAACCTTTCTGTTTGTTGGTTTCTTTGGCTTCTTGTAGACCCCGGACATGATTGAACTGGTTTGTGTAACTCTTGCTTGGGTTAGCAGCACAGTAGCGGTGCTTCCAAAGAGCAAATATTACTTGCAGATGTTTTATATCAGCAGTTAAACCAGTGGTTTTCAATGTTGGTGAATTTCTTGCCATTCTTATTTAAACAAACTATTTGATGGCAGAATTCTGTGGTTTTCAAGGTTGCGAGAGACTGAGCACTTACACCCCTCTTCTGCGATTCAACTATATGTATTTACATCCCTTTGTAAGACCAAAGAGGTTATCTGCAAAGACCAAAGAGGTTTACAAGACCCAAGGGTTATCTGCAGAGCATTGGTCTGAAGTATGCCATAGCAGCCTGTGCCTGCAAGCTGGTTTTGATAAAATAAGAACCTCTCCCAAATGTGAAAGCTGAGCAAAGAACTTCATTACTAAAAATACAGCCTTGTGCTTGGGAGGAGAGCTGCTGTGGGGTGAGAGACCTGGAGGCTGTAAGGTAATTGGAGTTGGTCACTGGGGAGGGATGCTATACTGCACAAGGTCCCTGCGTCAGGTGTCATGCGGTACAGTGCTACTTGAGAAATGCAGTAGATAAAAGAGAACCATGGGGAATTTAGGCCAAAGATTGATCAATTTTTCACAAGAATTTAAAAAGGCTGAATAATGTTTGGTGTGTGCTTACTCAGGCGGTGTAGGGGGGAAAGTTATTTGTTGCATGGCTGTTACTGCCTTGGTTTGTTGATATTTTCCTTCATTCCCAAAATGGTAAGATGCTATGAACTGCAGCGAGATCTCTTGTGTATGTGGGAATGTAGGGTCACTGAACAAATAAAGGACAATTAGTCTACTTATCCAGGTTGTGAATGGCTTTAAGTTTTAGAGCTGAAACATGCTCGTTTTGCTGCATAGTATCATTAATAATGATAATTTATTATGAATCCAGCTCTTCATGTGTTGAATCTTGAATTAGGTTTGTTGGACTGAAAGCTGAGCTCATCACTCAAAGAACTTCTGAGGTGCTGAGTACTGGGCAGAGCTCGTTGCAGTCATTAAGAACTGTGGGTATTTGTGTCCGTGCAAATTGGACCTTTATGTAGATGTCACGTATGAGTTTAATAAACTCATGTGCAGCATCCAAGAAAGAAAACTGTGCCCTACTGCATGGTTGCACCATTAATGCTGATGGTAAATTAAGGAAGTGCTAATACATTGCAAAGGGTCCTTGCAGAAGGCAGCAGCCTATGAAAATAGAAGAGCTCTGGGAGATGCCAGTGCTGTACCATGGAAATTTGAAATCTGCATCTCGACTTTACCAGCAGAGAAAGCCACGGTGACTTCTGACCCTGCACCGCTGCTGCATTGCTGTTGTGCAACACAGCAACTCGACAGGGCTCCTCGGCATAAGGCACACTTGCGTCTCTCTCCTGAGGCTTAGGGAGTTTTTTATTTCTTGCAGTGAAGAGCAGGGAGTTAAAATAGCTTCTAACTCTGCCTCCCATTCCTTCGGAAGGGGACTTCACAATCCTTCTTTTCCTGCACAGCCCAGAAATGCTAGAGAGCAAAGGACGTGTCAGCAGTAACAGCAGCCAGTTATTTTTGCACAGTCTCTGGGTCCTTCCTACCGTCTCTTAAGAAGTGTGAGTCGTGTCACCAGAACCGCCGAAGCCTCCAGCAGCCAAGGTCACATCTGGAGCAGTGGGTTCATGAACCATGCCTGGGATCAGATGGCTTCAAGTTCCTCTGCAGATGTCCCTGTCGAGGGAACTCGCAGCTGGATGGTGATCCCACGAGCACTGGTGGTTGTTGGCAGCCTCCTACCACTCGATGTTTATCCAGGAGAGGGGAAGAGGAGTGGTTTTCAGGAGTCGCCTTGGATTTTTTGCAGTCGCCTCGTCTGCAGGCAGCAGCACGTCTTCCAGCAGAGTCTTAGCTGGAAGCCAGCCCGCATGCCCCGTATGAATATGTGTACAGGAGAGAATCCCAGAAGCCTGCGTGTCCCTCCATGGCTGGAGGAAAGGGCCAGGATTGCAAGATGAGCAAGATGTAACTTTCTGGAGATAAAGATGAATATATTTTGGTCTCAACAAAACTAGGCATGATATACTGGTACATTTGACAGACTCCCTTGCACACGTGCAAAATATATAAAGAAAGAGTTGTGGGCAGGGATTTATGTGAGGCTTCAGTCGTCTTCTTTTTTTTTTTTTAAAGGGAAATATCCTGAAGTGTTAGTGCAGAAAGGGCTTTCCTGACATACATAAAGAATGGCCTTTACTACCCTGGGTGTAACACCCTCTGAGTAGGTTGGGTTTTGTCTGCACTAAACCATGTGGTGTTGAGCTCCTCCAGCTCCACTCGCAGGTGGCAGCTCATCTCGAAGGAGTGACTGGAGATCTCTTCCCCATTACTTGAGGGTTAGTTGTTCTGACAACCTGCACCCCAGCCTTTCTGCCAGGTGGGCAACAGCTTCTCCAGCGGCAGGAGGGGGCTTTGAGCTGCTTGATCCCGCATAACTGATCCCTCTGCAGACAGGCTGTGCCGGTGATGCAGCCGGGCTTTTTTCCTTCTCTGATGAGCATGTGCAAAAGCAGCAGCTGTAAACAGGATTATGCCACCAGAGTATTCAGGCTTATGAAGTATTTCTGTCTGCATGACTAATTTGGCCTGGGTAGGCAGCTTGGAGGTGACTGAGGTGAAATGAGGGGAATCCTGCCCAAGTTAAGCATCAGCTGAAGTTTAGCCGGGAAATACATGCTGTGCTGCAAGTTCTCCATCCTCAGCACCTTTGCATGATTGCACTTAACAGCAGCACCTTCCCACTGTATGTGGGGAGCTCTCTCTGTGTGGAGCATTCGGGCTGTGTTTGCATTTTACCAACTCTTCATACGCAGCTCTCGAATACAACCTTTCCTGTCCGTATATAGAAGAGATGCTCTTCTGACTCCTGTGCTATGTCCTATTCTTCATGCTCACAGTGGCAATCTGGGTCTGCCTCAGTCTGTTTTGAAAAATGGAAGGAAATTTAACTTCCCTAGTGCTTGTCCACATAGAGCCCTCTCTGCATCTTCTCACAATTCCTGCTCACTCCTCATCACATCAGACAAGCTGCTGCCACTAACAAGACTCTCCACAGCTCAGCATCATCCTGTCTGTTGTCTCTTTTTGGTCACAAAAATGTCACCTACTGCCTCTGAATGGTGACAACATTTTCCACTCCCCATGTATTATGTTTTCCGATCTTTCTTCCCTGCTGGAAAGAGCCCTCTGAAAACATCTGCCAACGTTCTTTTTCCTACTTCAGCTCACCTCTGCTCGGAGATATCTACAGAAACGATGCCGTTTAGGCTGCTGTGCCAGGACATCCCAGCACATCACACTGTCCAGTGCTGTCCTGTTGTTTTTCCCTACTATGCACCAGTGTTTGTCTACAGTGTCTTCAAATATCCTTGTGGCAGGAACTCCATAGGGTACAAAGCAGTTTTTTACTCTATGATGTGCAGTGCTTGCATAGTGGACTTGTAGGTACCATGTAAGACAAATAATAGGGCCCCTTCCTTGAAAAATTTTCCTCTTTCATGTGTGTAAGGTACTGGACCTGCAGTACTAGGAAGCAAAGTCCCTGTCTGCAGAAAAAGGGCTGGCAGGGCTGAAGAAGACTCGTTCTGACCTGTGAAGGGGAGCTAATGCGAGCAGGCACTCTGCAGAGTAGAGACACGATCCGTAGGAGCTCAGCTGCAACTACCAGCTTCTTTTCCTTATGAGGTACCAGAAAACTGCTGTGTGGTGACAGCTTTCAGCCATTACTGCTTTGAGCTGAGTGTTGGACTGGAGACGCAAAGTGAAAGCCCTTCAGTGTCATCACTGGGGCTCTCAAGGGACTTTTTAAAAATGTATTTTTCATCCTGTTTAAATACTGTCCCCCTCCCCCAAACCTTATGATCTTCCACCATTTGCACACACAAACATTGGCACGTTTTCTCTCTGTGTTATCTCTGTGAGATTTCCATGGGAAACTTTCCAAGGAGGGATTATTTCACAGTCCCTTTCAACCCACAGGGGAGGTGGCCGGACCCGTGACATTTTCCATCCATGACTTGGGAGCCGGTCTCCTCCTCCCACCAGCTCCGCATTCTTTGGAGAGAAATCCATGCTGCCGGTGTGTCTCCGTGCTGGCGATCGGGTGACTGCATCCCAAGCCTTACTCATTTCCCAGCTAGTTTGCTGCTTGTGTCTCTGATCTCACCCACGAGCGTGGCATAACGTCTGGGAACAGACCGACCATTGCAGTCCCGCGGCCTTTGCAGGAATGCAGGGGGGG
>NW_010256531.1:9654-51846 GCF_000690775.1 Eurypyga helias
TAAAAGTGGGGCTCCCGGCTGGAGCGGTGAGACCTGCATTGGCCGTTTGTGCTGGATGATGGTCCCGTGAGAACTGCTGTGCTACTGAGGCTTATGAAAACATTTGCGTGTCATAGTTCTGAAGTTGTAAAACTATATCTGCAGAAATGGTTTCTAAAACTAGCAGGATGTGAGACTATCCATTGCTGAAGAATATTTAGGGACTTCTAAAAGAAATTACTTCGGGCATGCTCAGATACTGCTTAAGCTGCAGAGGAGTATGCTTTTGGCATAACCGTATTTTTTGTTATTATTATAATCATTATACACTGAAATGTCTGCACAGCAATTATCTAATGCACCAGCTAAAGTAGATGCCTGAGAGAGGGGTGGGTTTTTTTTTTTTTTGTTTTTGTTTTTTTTTTTTAAGTTCAGTTGCAGAAAAAGGACTGGGAATATAGCATTATGGGTTTTCCAGATTTTTTTCCTCAATAATTGTGGTATCTAATATGCTTCAGTTCCAAGTTAAAAGATGAGGGGTTTGAACTGTAGGTCCTGCAAGCACAACTTTGGCTCTGTTCACCTCCTCGCACATCATCACGGGTAATGAAGGCTCTACCCCTCGTTACCCTTGTGCTGCCCTGTTTCCTTCAGTTGCTTTGCATGTGTGATTGGAGCTGCCTAAATCATTGTGTTGATTATGTGCAAGAGAGAACAGGATCCAGCTCCCTCTGTCTGGGCTGTCTTGGTTTTTGCAGGAATAGCAGAAGAGGGTAATAGCCAACTTTTTTCAGTTGCTGAAGTGAGAAATTCTGACTCTGAAGGTTCCCCAGGGAGGAGCAGTGAGATGGGAAGGAGCACTTGCAGAGGCACTCCTCACCTTGCAGTGAGTGGTCCTGGAAAGCCACGGGGCAGTTGAAACTTTGCTGAAGACTGCATGGCTGATGGACGATGGTTCTTAGGGACATGTGACTTTGTACAGATGTGGGAATAAGAGTGTCCAAACTCCTTTCAGAATGCCTGGGCTGGAGGAGCAAGCTGCCTAGCTGGCAAGAATTCAGTCGCTTGGTCAGCAGTTCAATTACGATGCATGGACCCAGTTCATGCTCTCTGAAGCGAGTCTCCACTTGACTCTGCCTATAGCCTGTGTTCAGGCTCTCGTACTGGCTTGAGGGCAGGTTGGATTTGGGCCCACATTTTGGCTGTACAAACACTAAGAGAGTATCCTGCTGTTCATACATTCGGTGGGACTGATGACTTACTGCTCTTGCCAGGTGTTTCACAGCACCGGTCTTCCCCACGGGTCAGTAATTCCTCGTCATTGTTAGAGACAAGAAGGGCTTAAAATCATCTCATCCCCTAGTCCAGATGAGTGCCTGAGGGTCAAGACACTTCAGTTCATCTGGAATCTCTTACCTGTCTAGAATCGGTCTGAAATTTGGTAGGACAAAACTTTCTTATGCAGTTCCTTGTGTTTCTGCTGTCCAGTTGGACTGATGGTATCTCAGGCCTCCTTGGGATTAGTCCTCATTTCCTTGCTTGGCCTCAACAGGAGTCAGGAAGCACAGGAAATGAGAAATAATTGACTCAGTTCTTACAAATTGGTTTTTGTCTCGGATCCAGTTTGAAGGATGGGTAAAGGCCTGGGACGAGTCTGAGGCTCTCATTTCCTTGAAGCATTTATCTGTCTACCAGAATAGTGTGCAGAATTTCAACCCCTAGGTCCTGTAGAGTGAAATAAGGGTTGATGTGATGATCTACTTGCAGGTGTTAATCTAAGCCAAATCCATTAGGTCCTCTGGGATGTCGAGATATCATAATAACATAAGTGGCTTTGCGCATTTTGTCACTGGTATTTATATCTGGAGATCAGAAATCCATCAACCATCCATACCCAGAGGTTGTAAGAGCGTGAACAGACCAGAATGTGATACTTACTGAGTATTTTTGTTACTAGTGGTTCTTGGATTGTCTTTACTATGCTTTTGTATGTAGTTTTCTTACCTCTGGGGAAAAAAGGGACCAGGCAGCTGGGCCTGCTTTTGTTTATTCCATGTCAGTATAGCCACAGGCTTTCTGGCTTCCATGCTATAGAAATAAATATAGAATATTATTATTATTAATTATTGTTATTACTTATTAAGAGCTTTCACTGGGAGGTTGGACCACACTTAGGGAGGTGTCAGACTTGGTGGAACCGGTCTATTCTCCTCTGCCTTCCAGCAGCCGGTGGCCAGCAGAGCCAAGGTGTTCACTCCCACAGCATCTCGCTGCAGATGGCTTCACAGAGCCGGGGGCATGTTGCAGACCCCCAGACACACGTTATTTTCAGAGTCAAAACACAGTGGTATGGGATGGGCAGCACAGTGGGGCATTCCCTGCATGAGAAAAGAGTCAGCTGGCAGGAGACCCCAGGGATGCTGCAAGCAAGAAGAGGTGCTCTGACATCATGGCGTCAGACGCAGGTTAGCCCAGGGAAACGCACGTTGCAAGAAACCTTGACTGGCTGACTGTGCCAGCCCCATGCACAGTGCCCTCTCATCCAAGCCTTTCCGAAGGGCTTGGGACTGCAACGGGGACCATTTCTCCTGCCAAAGCACTCTGCTGCTTCCAGCCAGCTCCCTGGCTTCTGGTGAAGCTTCGCATGGGATTGGCAGTAGACTTGTCTGGGCTGTCTTGTGAAGACATTTGGAAATCAAGCATTTGTCTTGAAGAAGTTATTCCATAATGTGCAGGATATCAGGTTCACGTCCAAGATTCTTTGAAATCAAGGCACTTCCTGTTATTTCAAAGCGTAACCAGGCCGCTGCTTGGATGGGGTTTGCGTTATTGTTAATGGCAGGCAGTCATAGACATTCAGTTTTTATTGTGCCAACGGTTTATGGATGGGTATTCATGTCACTGGTGAAAAAGTGGGTGAAACGCAATACTCCCTGCAGGGCTCTTGCTGAAGCTGCTGGAAGCCTTCTTCTCTTGGAGGAGAAGTGTTTGGGTTTCTATTGCTAAGTAACAAAAGGTCGGGAATAAAAACAGTTCCCGAACATCACCCCACTCCCGAGCCCCCATACACCTGCACTGAGAGATGAGCGCTGTAGCCTCTTGATGCAAACTAGGGAGGGAGACTGTGTTCCCCAGGGAGAACTTATCCAGTGTGTCGTGGTGGAGGCAGGGGAACTTGAGAGGAAGTTTTCTTTCACCATTCCTATTGTTCTTGCGGATTCCCGCAAGTGATGCTCCCAAAGTCTACCGCTGACTGAGCAGTGGGAATAAAGATGTGGGAGGTCACTGTAAAAGTGTCTTTGCCAATGGCTTTCCGAGAGTCTTTCAGAAATAAGCTCACATGTAAGGAAGATGGGCTGAAGACCCATGAGGCAAGGAGAGGAAAACAGATGTGGCAAAGTAGACATCCATCAGTAAATCGGTTTAGTCTGAGCTGTTGTTGTGGCTCATTTGTATAGAAGAATCAGTCCTCCTTATTCTGTCTGTGCCTATCTTAATAGTAACATGATTAGCATTACTAAAGTTGGCTGATAGTAAAGGGAAGCTGGAAGTAACCAGTGATCCCTGCATTACACTGTACCCTTCTCTGAGCTTTTGAAATTTACTCGAGGGAGTCAGCTGCCCCAGAAAATACCTTTTCTTCATCTTGTGAATATACTTTGCAAGTTTTACTCAAGTAAGAATGGCTGAAAATTCCCTTCTCTAGCTCAGAGTCCTCAGGGGATTGGAGGACTCAGAGGATTTAAGTAGGTGGCATGGCCAAACAGTAAAGAAACACAACGATCCTGTAAGACAGGACACCCATTGCCATCAGCACCAAGGATGCTGGCAATAAACAGGAGCACTTGGTCAGTGGAAGTGTCTTCAAGTTGCTAATGCTAATGCTATTAAAATACCAAGTTCTGTAGCTCTGACTGCAGTTCATGTCTCATCCACAATAATGAATGCCAGAAGGCTCTTTATTGCTCATTTGAGTGATTAGAAATATTAATAATAAAATGCATTTATTGATGTTAAAACTAATAAAAATTAGGAAATGTATATCACATCTCTTCCAAAGCTTGTCAACATTAAAAGCAAAATCTAAAAGGTCGTTATCTAAGTTGTAGGCAGACGTGTAAGACTTACGTTTAAGTGAACGAAATTATATGTAGTGTTTCCTACTTTCTAATTAATGGAATTTGCAACTTCTAAGTGCAAATATACCTGATTTTATTCTATGATTTCTTTATACACAGATTTTTTTATTTGTAATATATTCTGAAATTAGAAATAGGGCATAAGGCATGGAGTCAAGTCACTTAAGTCCTGAGGCAAGATTGGTGTGCAGGCTTGGTAACAGCAGTTAACATCTCTGAGACGTGTCCAAGCCGTGAAATGAAACCCAGTACAGAAGTGCCTGAAGTCTGATTATATCAGTCCAGTTGGGGATGGATTTACTTGCAGAAAGCTCCAGTAGCCTGGACCAGTCCTTCGCAGCAGTGTGGAAATGCTGGTTCAGGCTGCCTTCACCTTACCGATCCGGGTAAAATGATCATTAACAGTAGGTGCTGCTGGTCTCAGTCTCAGTTTCTTTGCTGCTTTGCCACTTAGTGAAGTGTAAAGTGGTTTTCAAATGCGCAGTTCAGGTCCAGCAGCATATTTCCCTTCGTACTCCCACCACTGGGAGTAAATAAGCGCACTAGGAGTGGGACACGGGGAAGCTGGGCTCAGAGTGCCGCACTCCAGAGCAGTAGCAGAACAATGCTGTTAAATTTCCCTTGTGTGGTGTTCGTCTTAATTACTGTTTTTCATTATGTGCAGACATTTGGCTTTTTTAACACAACAGTATTTTAGTCTAAAACTGTGCAGCATGGCTTTTGCTTGCTTTTTGTTGTTGTTGTTTTGGGTTTTTTTTTGTTGTTGTTTTTGTTTTTTAAACAAAGCAACAACCATCCTCATTAGGTATCAGCTTTATACGTCTCACCACAAAAGCAATTAACATTCAGTCTGAGCATAAAATATGTTTTCTATGTTAAAGACCTTACAAAACTGGCTGCTACACTGGAGATTTATTGTAAAAGCCAGTAGATGGCTCTTTTTTTTCCCTGCCTGCCTACCAGTAATTCTAGTGACCATGGACGGGACAGCTCCATTTGTGGGTCAGTGATCCCAAAAAGCAGAAGAATTACTTGAAGAAGATTAAGCAATAATTGGATGAAACAATGTAAATACAATTTCAGACAGTATACTAGAAAAAAAAATCCACCCCAGCCTTCTATTAAGTGTCATTCGAGTTTGTTTCTCAAGTGAAATGATGAAATTCCACTTTTTAATAACTCAAAACTAAGCGATGTAGCAATGGAGAGCATACAGGGGCAGCAGTGATTTTTTTCTGTAGCTGTCCTCAGGACCCACCGGTGTGTTCCTTTGAGGCTGTAGCTTGTAAATGGGCTATTTATTCATTTCTAATAGGATGGAGAACAAGAAGGCTTGTATCAGATGTGGTGACAGAAGAAAAGATGTATTTCTGTAACGTGGTCACTGGTGTGAATGGTCACTCACCTTGTCCAAAGGCAGGAATATTAAGCTTTTTCCACCTTGACTCATGTTAGGTAACCAGGGCCAGTCTAATAAAGCACTCCCTGTGCTGCATCTTAATGATGTGGCGTCCGGCAAAAACTAGACCTGGGTCAAAGGTGGAGCAAGCAGATCACCGTAAACCCCTCAGAATGGACAGGCACCACACAGAGAGCTAGAGTAAGAGACAACCGTGTCTGGGAGAAAGGCGGCTTTAGGAAGGATTCCTCAAAAATTGTATCTTCTGGACCAGCCCATGCGTCAGGCCCAGAGGTGTTGAACATCCTCTGTATTTCCCGGTCAGACCAGGAGGGGATTGAAGGCCAGAGAAGCTTCATCCACAAATGGAATAAACTTTGAATCACCGGAAAGTGGCACTCCAGAAAGCAGATATTTTTGCCAGAATGTGGCTATTGAGAGACTCCACTGACTGTTACATCACAGATCTACTTGATTCTATAGTGTGTGCATTTCAGCAGTTAATAAATGGACTAATTAGAAACAGAAGTAGTATTTAACCATGTAAGTAGTAACTGGCTCGAATCAAGTTTACTGTAAGGAATGGACTTGACTTTTAAAAGGACTGGATTTCTGCTGGGATACCGAAAATTCTGCTTCTCAAATGAAAGAATCAGCAAATGTAAAAAATACTAATTAACAGCATCAACCTTTCAGTAGTCTAGGAGAAAAAAGCTGCATGATGTAAAAGTGGAGGTAGATAAAATGTGATGGTATCCAACCTGAACAAGGTATGGTGTGTACCCTAAGTGTGCTTTTGTCAAAAATGGGTGGTTCCTTATACAGCACACACAAATGCAGCAAAAACCCCATTTTTGTTTATGCATCTCAGAAGCCAAATCCTCCTAATGGTAATTTTTTTGAATGTTTATAACTGTGTTAAGATAAACTCTGGAGTATGTTGGTAGCAGCTTCAGAGTAGAGAGGAGGGGAGAGATCCTGGAGCTAACAGCCAAGCAGTGAGAGAAATGGGCAGAATGTCTTGGTGTAGGCACTTGCTTCTTGTGTTGGATGTTTCTGTTCAGCATCCTCAGTACAGTCTGAAATAATGCTTGAGTTGTAACTGGCCTCAATCCAAAACAGCTTCTTGAAGAACTTGATGATCTGTTTAGGACTAACGAGTGTTACACACCCTACCATGCCTCCAAAAGCACAGGTACTGCAGGGAGTGCCGTTAGTGGGGGACATAAAGCACTGGGGTAAGGCCATTAAACACAGTCCTTCCTCCCTTCTGTGACAGGCAACAGAAGGACAAGAAGGCAGCCTATGATTAAAATAGTGATGGCATCCAGGGTCGTTTGTAGCACTTAGAAAAATAGTTGCAGAAAGAGCTGTTTTGAGAACAAGAAGTGTCTGTGTCAGACGAAAGTCACTTAGATTCAGACAGAGTCATTAATGTCAGATTCTCCGGAAATTGTTTAATCAATTCTGATGGGGGGAGAGGAGGAAGAAATGGGATTGAGAGAGGTCATCTATGGGGATTTCCATGCTAGACTTTCTCTATGAATGTTTTATGAATCAGCTGGATGGGTTTGTGGCGGTTGTGGGTTTTTTTTCCTACCTGGTATTTTATTCTATTTGTATTTCATCTCCAAAAGGGAAGGGTGGTGTTGGAGCAGCGCCCTGGGAACAGTGTGCATGCTCATCTGTGTGCTCTTTTGTATCGTGACTTAACCTGTCTGGTGCTGGGAAAAAAAGCCCAGCCTGGCGTTAGCAGTCATGCAGCATTAGTTTATTCTCACAACATGTAGGGAAGTGTTCAGAAACGGTCACGCAGAGGTGGAAGGCAGACGTGATGTTTTGTGATGGTGCCAGGATGTCCCAGTCATTGCAAAACACTGTAGCAGCTAATTACTTTCTTTTTTCTTTCCTCTTTATACTACTGTGGTGGTGGGGTGAGTTGTTTAGGTTGCATATGCTCTGCAATCACTTTGACTTTTCCGTGGCATCTTCTGAGGATAGGGCACATGGCCCAATCGTTAAACAAGAAGTGAGAGACTATGGAAGTTCTCGCATTACCTCTCTGCTCGTGCAATTGGATTTAATGGAAGGGAAGCCCAGAGGGGACTAATTAGCCTGTGCACACATTAGTATAATTCCACATTTCTTCATGCTCAGGTGACCAAAGCTGACCACCTGGTGGGGACGTTCCACTGAAATACTTCCACCTTGCAGTGAATGTACTTTCATTTCTTCATTCTGGTTTCATCTCTAATTGTGTTTTAGTAATCAAACCCAGGTTTTCAGCTTGTATAAAGCAGTGTAGTACTATTTACATTGATTTTTTTTTCTGAAATAGATGTCTTTTTATAGTGGTTTGTGATGACAATTAAATCATTAAAGCATAGAGAGGATGAAGTTGTATAACAGCAGATAGAGCCATAATGAGTATAACTGTAATTCTGCTTCTAATAGACTAGAAGAGGCCTGATGCCACAACCCAAAATTGAATCAAGCTTTCACTCAAGCATAACATTCAGAGAAGTAATATAAAACCACACTGATTTTGCAGTTTTACATCCATTTACAGTGTTTGCTGGTATTGTGCTTGCTCTGTGTTGGATTAATTTAATTGAAGGAAGTCCCATGGTCTGTCACGGACATACCACACTGCTTGAGGGCCAGCGTCAGGATCAGGGATCAGATACAGCTGTTGGTGGAGCAGTCCTCCTGGTGCAGGCCAGCTGATGCAGTCACAGATCCTCTTGTTCCTGTAGCTCACAGCACTCTTCAATCAAAATAGGCTCTACTGGCAAAAGGATTTGCTTTTGCTGATGGAGACATGCCATTAAAAGTCATTCTCTGGCCAGTGTTTTTGTGCTAGTAAAAGCTTCTTGTGTGGATTTGGGTTGTTTGTGCATATTTTCTGTCTTGCTTTCACTCTGGCTATTTGTCTACCTCTGGAGATCGCTCTGTGTCTGTTACAGAGGTGTCAACACTTCTGTTAGGTCTTCCAGTAAATTTGCAGGAGGAAGCTGTGTCCAGTGAAAGGTGCTTTAAAAGCTGAACAAGCAGGAAATATTATACTGCTTGTATCCATGCCACGGTTTTGTGCAGGGTAAACCTACTTGAAGACATTGCCCATCTTTTTTTATATCTAGCTTGTATTTTCCACTTCTTGGTTTCACTCTGTAGTTCTTAAGATAACTGTCAATAGTAAATGTCTATCTATCCTGAGCATCACGTGCATCTTTCCAGATCATTAGCCTGTCCCTAGACCTTTTGCTGTCTATGGTTCAGTAGGATGTTTGAATCATTCACTTTTTTGTATGCTTTCCTCCCAGTTCATCTTTGCATCCATCCCTTTTGCCAGAGATAGTGTTCCCCTCCCATTCTTTCCGGTTTGCTGGCACCATTTGAATTTTGAAATGCAAAAAGCTGGACACACTGTCCCAGGTGGGATCAGATCAAGAGAGATTTCCTTTGACTTCATGTTTCTACACCGACATCCCCATGTCCTGGTGGTCTGATCGCCTTGTCACAGGACACTGCAACTCTGGGTTTTTTTTGTCAATGATATGTGGGCTCTGCCAGTGTTTTTGAACGCTGGATGGAGAATCAGTGATCTGCTTTTGGACAGTGCCTTGACCACCCACGGTGCTAGCCAGCATCACTTCTGAAGCAGCTGGCATGTCCCACGCAGCCCCAGTGCCACCAAGGTCGTGCTGACAGAGCTGTGATCACAAGGAGCACACTGTGGGGATACACCCACTTTATTGTTTTCCATTCAAAGAAATGTGGAAAATTGCCTTAGGTAAAATCTGAGCTGTGAGGACCCACCAAGAATATTATAAAAAGCACAAAGAGTAACTTAGGCCTGAGCTGTCCTGTGTGATCCCTTTTTTTTTTTAGTGCCATAGAATTCCTCCTCCTCTCTATGTGAGAGGAAACGAGCAGGGTGCATTTATTCCCAAAGTTGGTTTTAGAGTTTCTTCCTGAATTGATGTGTATTTTGCAGTCATGTTGATCAGCACTGCTGGCAAGACAAAGTGACGTTTTGCTCTGTGGGACACCAGCAGTGCCCAGGAGTACTGGTTTCCGTGCAAGCAGACACGCTGTCCTGTGCTTTAAGGGTGCTGGTGGTTGTGTGAATGGTGTGCCTGTCCTCCAGTCAGCGGCTTACCTCACGGCACACAGCACCGAGCAGGTTTATATGCAAGAAACCTGGTGGTTCTTTGATCATCACCTCTTCTTACCCAACGGGTGATCATAAGTAGCATCTTCCCCTTGGAGAAGCTGCACTTTGGTGAGGCTAAAGATGTCCCTGTGCAAAATGCTTTAAAGGGTTTCTTTGCAAAAGTATGATCTGCTTTAGATATGACTGGAGATAGAAGTAAGTCTGTTCAGTGCTCATGTAACTTCACCTGTTCAGTTATCTAAGCAAGATTATTTCATTCTGGTAGATTTAAAAATAGCAACAGGATGTCCTTGACTGGTACCTGTCCTGACACAGGCCAACGGGGTTTCCATCTGCTAGTAATGCATTCTTCTTCAGTGCTTTCCAGCTATTTCACGAAGGTATTTCCTGGTAGGTGACAAAGAGTTGGTGTGCTGCTCTGTACATGGATGGGACATAAATATGAAATGTCAGCAGGTCCAGAACTGGTAACACAGAGGAGAAGATCACAAAAATGTGTTTGTGGAAAGGTTCACACTTTTCATAGTGAAATTGAATCTACAAAACTGAATTACTGACCTATGCGTTTCTACAAATATTCATTGCTTGGTCATGGAAGTTTTACAGAGCTTAGGGCCTGGAAAGTAACTTTAGGCTTGGAACAAAAGTTCCTTTTCTGGGCTTGGCACGTCATCTTCACAAAGGGCTTGGTTTTAGAGATGATCCTCACTGTCTGCTCTACTATTTAAAAAAAAAACAAACAAACAAACCAAAACCCAGGGAAGTTTTATCACACTGCCTCCACAGCTCTCTGTGACAGAATCTGATCCTGCTCACTGGGTCTGGGGAGAGTGGACAGGAGAAGCCCACAGCCATGTTTATTTACACCATGCCTTTGCCCTCATAGGTGGGCTCATACTCTCACCAGGGCAACTGTCAGAGTCCAGGGGACACATCTGCAGTTGTGTGTCTCAACTACAAGTGGTCTATGAAGGGAAAGCAGTAAATCATGGCTTTGGTTTGCTTGACTGAATGGCTACTTCCTCTGCAGAGACCTCAATCACACCCAGGACCTGGCCCTGAAAATCTGAGCTACACTTTTAATTATGTTTGTTTAGTGAATGTGGATGATAGCATAGGCAACACTGTAAGTTTTTCTCCTCTAGTGTTACAATCCAGTAACTATTGAATGTAGCCCATGTCTGCTGGGTTGGAAAGGAAGTTCATCCTAAAATATGGGAAATTCATAGCTGAGTACCAGCTGTGTTTCCTTTTATAGGCTTGGAGTAGCTGGAGATGGTGATGACTCTTAGCCACTCCAGCTACCCTGTTCTGCATCTGAAGGTGTCTCATTTTGCTCCTGTCTCCTCCTTCCTCATCTATTGCTTCAGTTGCTCTTGCCAGTCCTTGCTCTTCATAAACCAATCACATTGCCCACATCTTACTTTATTTTAAAGCCACAAATTATAGAGGCCATCAGGCATCACCTTTTCTCAAAGAGTACGTGGTTAGACATTTCTTCTTTCCTCCATATACATAAATATGTGATGACAAAATGCTAAGAGTTTTTAATTCTTGGAAAAGGTAGGAGAGGGCTCATCAAAACTCCTACCTTGGACTTGAAGAGGTCTGACTGGCTTCTTTAAAAAAAGCAGGAGCAGGAGCAGGAACAGGCTGTCCCCATGTGCCGCAAGATGAGCCAGTGGGGAAGAAGACCAGCCTGGCTGAACAGAGAGCTTTGGCTGGAACCCAGGAAAAAAAGGACAGTTTATGACCTTTGGAAGAAGGGGCAGGCAACTCAGGAGGACAAAGATGTTGTGAGATTTTGCAGGAGGAAAATTAGAAGGGCCAAAACCCAGCTAGAACTTAATCTGTCAGCTGCTGTAAAAGACAATAAAAAATGTTTCTATAAATACATTAACAACAAAAGAAGAGCTAAGGAGAATCTCCATCCTTTATTTGATGTGTCAGGAAACAGTGACAAAAGATGAGGAAACAGCTGAGGTACTTAATGCCTTCTTTGCCTTAGTCTTTAATGGTAAGACCAGTTTCCTCTGGATACCGAGCCCCGCGTGATGGTAGACAGGGATGGGGAGCAGAATGAAGCCCCCACAGTCCAAGGAGAAATGGTTAGTGACCTGCTGCACCACTTAGACATCCACAATTCTATATGGCCAAATGAGATTCATCCAAGGATACTGAGGGAGCTGGAAGAAGTGCTCACCAAGCCACATTGAGTGATTTATCAGCAGTGCTGGCTAACTGGGCAACTCCCAATTGGCTGGAGATTAGTGAATGTGATGCCCTACAAGAAAGGCAGGAAGGACAATCTGGGGAATTACAGATGTGACAGTCTGACCTCAGTGCTGGGGCAGGTTATGGAGCAGATCATCTTGAGTGCCATCACATGGCACGTACAGGACAACCAGGCAATCAGGCCCAGTCAGCATGGGTTTATGAAAGGCAGGTCCTGCTTGACTGACCTGTTTTCCTTCTATGACAAGGTGACTCGCTTATTGGTTGAGGAAAAGGCTGTGGATGTTGTCTACCTAGACTTTATTCAAGCCTTTGACATGGATTTCCACAGCATCTCCTGGAGAAACTGGCTGCCCATGGCTTGGACAGGCACACACTTCACTGGGTAAAAAACTGGCTGGATGGCTGAGCCCAAAGAGTTGTGGTGAATGGAGTTAAATCCAGTTGGTGGCTGGTCACCAGTGGGGTTTGCTCCCCAGAGCTTGTTATTGGGGTCAGTTCTGTTTAATGTCTTTATCAATGACCTGGACAAGGGGATCGAGGGCACCCTCGGTCAGTCTGGGATGACACCGAGTTGGGCGGGAGTGTTGATCTGCCTGAGGGCAGGAGGCTCTGCAGAGGGATCTGGACAGGCTGGATCCATGGCCTGAGGACACTGTGTGAGGGTCAACCAGGCCAAGGGCCGGGTCCTGCCCTTGGGCCACAACAACCCCTGCAAGGCTACAGGCCTGGGGACGAGGGGCTGGAAAGCTGCTCAGGGGAAAAAACAGTGGCTGAGTGTGAGCCAGCATGTGCCCAGGTAGCCAACAGGGCCAACGATATCCTGGCCTGTATCAGGGACAGTGTGGCTAGCAGGACCAGGGAAGGGATCGTCCCCCTGTGCTGGGCACTGGTGAGGCCGCACCTCGAATCCTGGGGGCAGTTTTGGTCCCATCACTACAAGGACATTGAGGGGCTGGAGTGTGTCCAGAGAAGGGAATGGAGCTGGGGAAGGGTCTGGAGCACAAGTCCTGTGAGGAGCAGCTGAGGGAGCTGAGGGGGTAAGACGCTGCCATAAGTATGCTGTGAAGCCATTTGCAGTCGTGTTTGTTGGTTTAACCCTGTGGTGGGTTTTGCTCATTACCTGCTGACAGGCCGGGAACATGCCTGGTGCATGGAGATCAGGAGGGTTTTCCTAACATGCGGATAACCCATTTCTTGGAAAGGGTTGTTAGGTGTGTTGTCAGGCTGCCCAGGGAGGTGGTGGAGTCACCATCCCAGAAGGTATGCAAAAGACAGGTAGATGTGGCACTCAAGGACATGGTTTAGTGGTGTATTTGGCAGTGCTGAGTTAACAGCTGGACTCGATGGTCTTGAAGGTCTTTTCCAACCTAAATGATTCTATAATTCTAGAAATGGAATGGCCACAGAAACTCAGGGGTGAGATGTGCTGTTTTTCCAGATACCTTGTTGTTCCTTGTGTGGAAGACATAATCAAAGCTGCAGGCTTTCCAATCAGACATCAAGTGTCTGTGGTCAGCAAGTTTGTTGTGGGGTCTCATGCTTTGCCCTTCCACCCCGCAGCCACAAGTAGCCATGGACCTGAAATGTGTGAGGAAGCTGATCACAGCAGTAGTGTTGAGAGGGAACTGTGTCTGTAATATTTTAATCTGCTGTCCACTATCGACCATAAGCAGGATGGCTCTTGATAGGGTGCATCCATCCAGCTCCTCTGCACTGGCAGAGCCCTGTGCACTGAAGACATTGCAGCATGTGGGGATGGGAGCACTGGCTGCCCAGCGGCTCTCCCAATGCCAGCGGCCTGTGTTGCTGAGGAAGGGAAGAGCTGACACCCCTCAGCCTCTGTGACATTCCCCACGAGTCCAAGCCAGCTACTTGTCTTTGGATCAATCCTGATTTGTTATCTGAATTAGAGTCCAGTCAAAATGAGGGTCCCATTGCATCAGGCACTGTGTTATACCTCTGGCAGAATAGAGTCCATGCCCCAATCTTCTACCAAGCAGAAGGAGCCCTAGGTTTGCTGCCAGTGAAGTGGTCATCTTGGATAGCCTAATTTTTCCAGTGTTAAATCATACTTGAGCTGCTGATACCAAATTGAAGGGCAAGATGATGTTCACAGTAACACCTTCATACCAGGCTTCTTTATATACGCCCGGTCTGGGTGCTCAGACTAAGTTTTGTGCAATTTCACTGGAGATTGGCAGGTGCTGTTTGCAAAATATCCATTACTTCAGACAGGGAAGAGGGGATTTCTGTGCCAGGTCCTTGCATATCCATAGCCAGTTCTTTCTCTGTCTTGCTGTATATTCTTCAGGAGTTCATTGTTTGTCTTGGTGCAATATCCCTGTCTGGTAAATTGGGATACTAGAAGGTTTTATGATGCTTTTGGAAACCTGGAAATGACATTGTCTGGTCTGGATTTTGCAAAGAAATCCTGTTTGTTCTGCTGTAGCTTGGCTTGAATTAAGGGAGATTTCACAGTAACTGTCTGGCCTTAAGGACACACTCTGTGTGGTGATCCTTAACATAGGCTGCAGTCTTGTGGGGTGTCCCACCCTGTGTTGTCTTAGGGTCTGCAGTGGGTAAGGCTAAGGACTCAAGCTGCTCCTGCAGTTTCAGCATGGGCATTGGAGGTGTCACTGTGGAAGAAGTGGTCTAATCATCTAGTAGGGAGTTGTGAGAAGAGCCATAAACTTCCTGGGAATTAGTGAACATAACAGTTACGCATTTATCAGCTATCTGGCAAATTTTTCAGGTGGCATAAAACATAAATTAGATTAGTTAACACCAGGACAGACTGTCAGGAACTTCTGCAGCATTTAGCCAAGCCAGATGAAGGGGTAGCCTGATGACAGATAAAATGTGCCATCGATAAAACCAGAAGACTTACACCGAAGGCAACAACTGGAGCTACTTGGTTCACTTAACTGTGAACTAAATGCAGTGGCTCAGGGAAGGGATCAGGTATCTGATTCCTGTTACTGTGTGCCAGAAATCCAAAAAGCAAACAAGTGAGTTAAACAAATGTCAAAACCAGCTGAGGAATTAGTTGTTTAGTTGCTGTAAAACTAACTAGGGGTGTTCTTTACCATAAGACGTTATCGAGCTTCAAATTCTGGAAATTCACAAAATCAGGCTGCCTACATGTGACTTGCAAATAATGTGAATGCAGCTGATGTGCTGAGGCTGCGACCAGCAAGGTCACATCGGCAAAGGCTTTGTAGGGCAAGGTAAGTGCCTGGCAGCGGTAGAAAGCGGGAGAGAAAGGGTGATTCATCCCAACTGTATCTCACAGTGAAGCAATGAGTCCCCCAGAAAGCTGCTCTCCCTTCCTGCCTATGAACCACCAAACTTCCTTCCCGCTCTGCTCTCCAAGGTTTTATCGTGTGGTTTTCAGCCACATGGTTTTGGATGTGGTTCACAGCACGGAGGAAAAAAAAAAAGATGTGTCTGGGGCTAAAAGGGATAGGCTGATATTTGTAACAACAAATACTAAGAACTAAGCCTCCTAAAGCCTGCAAAGGAGTAAATGCTTCATGGTTTTAGGTTTCAACTAAGTTTAAGGGAAACTTTCTGCAGGTTCATGTTTTCCCATTGTTCTGTTTCTTGTGACTCCTGACAGTGATGGCTTGTTTTGGGGCCATCAAGTCTCTGAACCTGGTACTGCCTATGGTAGCACCGGCGCTGCCATGGCTGTGCCAGTTCCTCTTGCTCTGGAAAGTGTTTGTAGTGGTTGCATAAGACTCAACAGATGTGCATTTTCTAGCAGAACACAGCAAATAACCTTTCAAACAACGCATCAGATAACGGAATTTTTATCTTTTTGTGTATCTGTTGAAAGAGCTATTTCCTACATCAATCTCTGAGCTCGCAATGGCCAGTTAGCCTCATGGGATTCAAATTGTCTTGGTATTAGATGGGAGCTAGGACAGTGTTGGAGGTGTAGGTTGCTAACTACAGGACTATGAATTCCACAGTGCTCTGGATTTGCTGACACAAAGTTCAGCTGTGGATATTAGAAGGATCTGGTTACAACAAACGTTACAGAGAAGGAAGATCCTTTGTCTAGGGTAAATCTTCACATGAAACGAGCTGTCATTGATTTGTCTTTGTGATGCAAATCATGCGAGGTTAGATCCACAGAGGAGCCAGTGTCATATTGAAGTAATTATCTCCATAAACATATTATAGCCTTCAGTGCAGACAGTTGGCATTTGCAGCAGCCTTCTCTGTGTTAGGGCAGTATCACCTCCCTTGCTTTCTTCTTGCTTGGTTTGGTATTTCTTTAGGTTACCTTTCTTTTTCTGTTTCTCTCCTCTCCCTGGGTGTTTTATACAGTGTCTCAGGGAGCTGTAGAAAATAGCAGTGTTGAAGGATTGCTCAGTCTCACAGTGTGTCAGATGAATGGTAATTCCTAATTTCAGATTAAATCACGTGTCCCTTTTTATCCAGGAAAAGCCAGCCCCGATCTTTAATGAGGCTGACGAAGGGACTGTTGGACACAAAGAACATGCTTAGAGATTTCCATGTGAGAGTTTAATTAAGGGTAGTGCAAGTACAAGGCTGATAAAGGAGCAATTTCATTTTTTAAATGGCAAGGTGATTACCAGCACAATGACAGAAAGAAAGGAGCATGAGAAGGAAGCCTCAAATAGAAATTTGAACAGAAGAAGAGGAATCAGATTTCCTGGGTTCTTTTTGCTCCTTGTGCTGCTTTAGCGTTGTCACTGGCTGAATGAAGAAGGGACGTTGGCCATCCCTGACAATTAGTTACATGTGTCCCAGTATCTGTACAGTCAGCTGAAGATAGCTGGACTTCCTGGGATGGAGCTTGGCAGTCAGTGTCTCTCCAGACACCAGCTCAGTCCTCTCTGGCCAAATAATGAGAACTTTGTGATGAAGGGTTTGGGTGTTGGTTTGGGGGTTTTTCTTTTGCTGGGGGAAGGCACAGGGTAGATGGCATTACTGTGGCTTCAGTTACAGGAGATAGAGCATCTGAGCTACCAGATACTCCCTGGTCATTATCTGGAGGTTTGCTGCTGACACTGAAGGCCAGAAATACAAGCTCTTCGCCCACATATAGCTGTTAGACACCAAGACCTGGTTATGCTGATGCAGCTACTGGTGCTCCAGGCTAAGTTGGGGCTATCTAGACACCCGTTTTTCCTCTCCTCTAGTCTGTATCTGAACCTGCATAGGACATCTGTGACCTCATCACCTTAATGCATGAGCAACTCAATCATCTTTTAAGCATCTGCTCACATCTCTCCTATGGAGCAAAGAAATGGCTCAGCCTGCCTCTTACAGGTAAGACCTTGAGGCAGAGAGAGCAGGACTTGGCAGGGGAGGAAGGGTTTAGTCCAGAACTCACACCTATACCAGGTGGCACCCAAGATGTTTATTCTGAATTTCATGTGTATTAGGTTGCCCAAACACCCACGTGGAACTGTAATTACCTATATACTCTGTAAATGAACGAAAAAAAATGGAGCCAAGGCCAGTGCATTCTGCCTGGGTGGGTTCACACAGTGTGACTTACCTGCTCTTAAGTCCACACTTGTGGGTAACTGGATGTGTTTTCTTGATAATGGCAGACCATGCCATTATCATACTGTCAGTTCAGGACTGGATTCATGAACATGCATTTTACTCAGCTTTGTATTAGCGCCTTTTTTTTTCATTATAAATACATAGTTTCTTTAGGATGCACTGTACCTACACTTACATAAGTGTTCCACCTATTCCTATTGCTGCTGCTTCGATTCAGTTTCTCTTCAGTCTGGCTGCTGTTTTCTCGATTCTGGTTTGCCATAGGCTTTATTGGGAAGATACTAAAAGGTGACTGATGATGTTTTGTGTCTTCAGATCCCCTATTAAGGTATTTTAGAAGGCCTGATTTTCAAAGGTGGATGTTTGGAGGTTTTTCAAGAATAATAATTCATACTGGATAGAAAAATGAGTTGCAACAAGTACCACGCTTCAGACATTTGGGCTCTTAAAAATCTGAGGGGACCAATTTCATGTTACCTTATTCTTCTTGTGCTGCGATGTGCTGCAAGTACAGGAAATTACAGACTCCATTTGCTAAACGGCAGGAGGCTAAATGATTTTTCTCAGTCTCACAAATACTTTTCAAACCCACATCATGAAGCCTTCCCCATGCACTAAGTGTGTACAGAAAATAAATGAATATGCAATGTGAAGGAAGGATGACCAATCTCATTCTCTTGGGTAAATCTAAGTATTGTGCCAAAGATAAAAGAGCCTGAAGTCTGTGGTGTTTACATTTAGTGTTAGCACAATATATTTAAAAAATTGATGTTTTCTTCTCTTTGTGCCCATTCTGGGTGTCTCATTCTAACAGGAGTCTGTGCAGGGACCGCAGCTTGCAACGTGGCATCACAGTCTTCTCAGATGGCTTGTACTGTGGTCGCAATGGGTGGGAAAGGTATCACAAGAGGTTTAGCTAGGATGTATTTTCTCAGTACTTTGCATAGTGCAGTGACAATGTATTTTAATACACAGCATAAGTTGCGAGAGAGAGATGTTTCAGGCAGCCAGGCAGGACTGTGGCATATCTTATTCAGTCTGCTATGAGAGCCTCATTTTGTGTTTGAGGATGGGGAAGGTCAGGACATTAGGGTGAGACGGTGACTGATCTCAGACTTCTGGCTGTTTGTACAGGGAAGCAGATGTAGGACATAAGAACATATTCCAGAAGAGGAAGTAGGCATCTGGGCAAAAGCTTTTGAAGATATTTTGAATTTAGCTTAATTACCCAGAGCTAGTAAATGGTAAATGAGGCTGGTGGTGTCAATAACATGCTGCATTAATCCAGGAAAGTTGTGACTACTTTTGAGGTGGGAATCTTCTTTTTTTTTTTTATCACGACACCTGTTGCTCATAGGTACAAATCAAACGAAGAGTATGTGTATGTGCGAGGCCGTGGAAGAGGGAAGTATGTATGTGAGGAGTGTGGAATTCGCTGCAAGAAACCCAGCATGCTGAAGAAACACATTCGCACGCACACAGACGTCAGGCCATATGTCTGCAAGTACTGTAACTTTGCTTTTAAAACCAAAGGTAAGAGACAGTCAGCTCCTAGCTCCTCTTCTTAGTGTATTGACTTACAAACCTTCATGGGGGTGCTGGCAAAGGGGAAGGGAAAACCTTCCCAGGGTTTGTAAAACCCCAGGAGTTGGAGGGAGGGGGATGACGGAGTCTTAAATCGGCTGAAATTTTCAGAAGAGGACCAGTCTTGTGTTAAGCTGATGCATGTCACAGTGGAGAGCACTGGCTGCACGTGCCAGCCTGCAGCAGGGCATCTGCGCCATCCTGTTTGAGCTTCTTAAAGGGAATGATCCTGAAATACAGCTCCACTGGCAGGGTTTTATAAAGAAAACCACTTCAGAACGAGGGCAGGAGCTCCTGGGTACAGGCAAACGTTCCTGACTGAGCACTTGGAGACAGTCTTTGGGTGGCTTTTTATGCTAGCGCTCTCAAGATCTGTTTGCGCTGCACATTTTCATCCTCGCAGTTGCATGTAGCTTCGACATTTTCTATATCATATCATATCAATAGGCTTTTTCTCTAAAGACCTCCATGCCAGGACATCTAGTCATTAATGATCCACAACCTCACTACCACCAGATACTCTTTCCAATTCTTTTCTTCATCGTTGCCTCAGTGAGTGTGTGACTGAACATCAGGAGCATGGAAATCCCCATGCAAGAAAAAGTCTCTTCCAAGAGACTGTGGGTAAAGTTTCCAGAAGTGCCAGAGATGCCCAGGTCCATTTAACTTCTCGTAAGAGTCTGGCACCGTGGGTTTGACAAATCTCCCCTGCATCTTTTGGTTCCAGCAAGTCTTGCAATAAAGATTTCCTGTTCAGTTTCTTGATAATAGTTTGACATAAATATAAAATACCTGTTGCCTGTCGCTCCATCATTGCACATCTCAGAAGATGATGCATGTGGGGCGGTTAGTTACTCAAGAAGTTCATCAACCTGAAAAAAACAGTGCTACCCAAGGAGGCAACACAGCACGGGCGTGGGGGAGGCACTCGGTGCTGCTTCCCCACAAGTGCCGATGAAGGGCCTGTCTGTGCTAGACCAGCGACCCCGACGCCGCATGAGTCAGGGTGGGCAGTGCCTGCGGCCGATGGCTTTGTTGGTGAAGCTCGTGGGTGATTTCTGGGTAACAGCATGTTGGTAATCAGTAAGCGTATGGGAGCGTGGGGAAGTGATACCAATTTTGAGGCCAAATTCTTGTCAGACACATGCAGCAGATCCAAGCGATGGTTCTTTCTCTCCCTCCCAGTCTGGAGCTATTTCCAATTCATTTCCTTTCTCTTTCTCTCTTGCTTTTGTTACTTTGTTCTGAGGTTTTCCTTTGAGGGGTGAATCAATTTAGCCTCTTCCTTCACTTCATCTTGCTTTCCACCATGCTTCTGGTAGGCTTTTATTCAGGATGCGGCAATCCAACCATCCTTTTCACCATCTCTCTACCTGCTTTGCTCTTCATCTCTGCTCCCTTGAAGCACGCAGACTGTCAGCACTGACAGTGCTGGTTGCTCGTTGCAAACAGAGACTTGGCTCCAAGGGGCTCCACTCCGTTAGCTGTGCAGGAAACTTGCATGAGGAAGGTAGCACGGAAATGCTTCCTTCAAAAAAAAAAAAAACCCACAAGCCCAGTGTTGGGATCTGAATGCCAAACTATCTGTCTGCCTGTGGATGCATGAGGGGACAGAACTTCCCCAGATCAGTGATTGAGGATGAATAGTTGCATGATGGTAACTTGGAATTGCATGCAAGTGGCTCTTTGCTGGAAGGGGCTGACAGCCAGAGCGGTGGCTGTGTCCTGTGAGCATGCTTCTACTGCACATAAATTTGGGTAAAAGCTGTTTGCCTTGCTGATGGAGACACAAAGACCTTTGGAAGAGTTACTGGAGAGTGAGAAAAAGATCAGCCTTGTGTGCTGATAAATTCATCAGTTAAAGTCCAGTTATAGAATTGGTGCTGGTGGTGATGGAGTGTGAACTGGAGGTCCATGAGCTTTGCAGAACTGGATGTGTCACAGCTTATTTGGCAGATATCTGGGATAAGTTTGTGCCCTGATTCATTAGGATCCTCCTTCCTGGTGTGCAGTTTTGAAACCACAGTTAACTGCAGAATGGAGAAGCTGGAGCTCTTGCTACTGGACTGCACTTGCACAGATATAAACTGAGTTAAAGCTCTTTTAAAAATCAGCTTTCCAAAGTTAATTTTAGCCTTCAGCGTAAACTCGGGGGGGATATCTGTGGAGCTGTCTTCATTTTGGCTGTGGTAGATCTCTCCAGCATGATCTAATGCTCTAAACTCTCAAGTAGGCTGGGAGCAGTTAAACTTTTTTTTATTATTATTTTTAATGAGGATCTTTATCTGGTTAAAATGTACCTCTCCCCACCCCTGCTCCGGAAAATCCGTATCTGTGTTCCAAGAACTGGGAAAACTTTTGCAAAAGAAAGAGCTTTAAATATTTTCCCCTTCTCAGTAATTATGCTGCTTGTCTGCTTTTTGTGCATTTCTGTCACTGTAAGTGAAGCTATTCCTTTGGGTTACAGAACTGCAGGGAATTTTTTAATTTATTATTTTAAAGCGAATCCGTGAGATTTTTGTGTGTTCACTTAGCTGATGGAAACAGCAGCCTTGGAAATTTGGTTTGTAAAGATTTATTTGATTTTATGTTGCTGGATGAGATATAAATATGCCTCTTTAATGAGGTGTCTCTACCTCCACTGTAGTAGTGCTCTCCTAAGGGGTTTGTTACTGTGGCCTCCAAGAGGTTGTTTAAAAGAAGTTAAGCAGCTCTTTAATTGTTTTTTTACCAGGAAGGAAATGAAGAAAAAGGTGCAGTCTAACAATTTCCCCTTTCAGGAAGGTCAGGGAGAGCTTTCCTCTTGACCACCTTCCCAGAGGGGGCACAGCCAGCCTTCCCCTGTCACCCATCGCCAGACCCTTGAGGGAAGCACAGCCCCTTTCTTCACTCTTGGCTGACTGGGGGATGTGGGTCAGTGTTGGCCCATTAGTTCTCCTCCTGTGCAGACATCATCCTTTTCCACAGCTATTTTCTGCTCTCGTTGAGACTCACATCAGACTCTCATGTCCTGATTACTTGAGATTTCTTGAAATTTCTGGACAAAGTATATGGAGCAGTTCGCTGTGTCAGTGACTTTGCTGGGAGGTCAGAAGGGACAAGGAGCTTCATATTAATTTAAAAGGTGCTGGTGTAAAGGACATCAGTGCCTGCTGGCTGAAGATACCCATTTGATAGTCTAGTCCACTCACAGTTTCCAGACACCAGACTTCTTCATGTCCTCAGCCAGTCTTCCTTTAATAAATTAGTTTGCGGTTCCTTAAATCAGCACATGACAGGCACTGAGGTTATTGAACATGTTAATATATTAAATGCATTACCCCCTCAGCCCTTAAAGGCAAGGTTATGGATGCACAGTTTATTATTACTGCTCTAGCAGACTCAGCGCTCTGCTAAGCCCCCTCTGGAAAGTACAGAGCAGGTCCAACTGGCGGAAAGCTCCACAAGAATTAACTGCTGTTGTAGCAGGCCAGATTGACATACAGATCTGCAAAACGGCCCTGCACCCTGTGTGAGCTGGGCCCCTTCCTTGGTGGCTGGGAAGAGGGAAAGGGTCTGTGCATCCCTGTGGAGCCGCTGCTGGGAGGAGGCTTTGGTCCCCGACTCCTTGGGATGTCACAAACCTTGACAGGATGAGGGCAGAGTTATCCTCAGGAATTTGCTGCCTGCTCCCGTGCGCAATGTCACGGGATGTGTCACTGGGAACAGAAAATGACCCAGTGGCTCAGAAAGGAGACAAAACACTGTGAGCAAAAGGGCTCTTCAACTTACTGGAGAAAGGTAAAAAAAAAAAGTCTGGAAGTAAAAGACTGGCAAATTGAAGTGAAATATTAGCTGTTATTTTTTTAAACAGTGCAGCTATTAAGTCTCAGCAGAAGCCTCAATGGGAAATATGCTAATTCTCTGTATTTTGAAATCTGCAAATCCAGCCCTGGGTAACTTTATGGAAGATTAGTTTTCAGCTAATGCAAGCTGATAGACTTGATCCAGAAGATAGCTAATATTTTATGTCCTGTATCAATACAGGCAGGCAGGCTAGATGTTCAAATTCTCTCCTATAATCTTTAAGCCAATAAGTATAGAAGATAATAAAATTAAAAAAAATTGAAATCTTTTGCCCAATAAATTACATAAACTAAAGCTTTCCTTTGCACAGAGTCTCACTTGGGGACATTATCTCCAGGCTGGGCCCTAAATCAAGGCCTGTGCATTATGTAAGTCACACATAAAACCATTTCAAGGGTCTGTCTGGGATGAAGAGTATTGGCCTGTGGCTGGTTCTGTGTGTCTCACAGCAAAAAGGGAGTCTGCTAGTTAGGGCGTAGCTGTTGCTCTCCTTACATGTTATTTTAAAAGATAAATGGTTAAGTCCTGAAAGTTGGTAATTTGTTTTGGGTTTTTTTGTTTGTGTATTTTGAAACTGTTCACATTTAATAGGAGAAATAGGTGTTGTGTATGCCCAGTACAGACGGGCTAATTTTTCCAGGAATCTTAATGTTTCTGTTCCCTACCTTTTGCTTTAACTCTGACACCTTTAAAATATAATAATGGATATTCTAAAAAATTAATTTCCTTCTTTAAATTTAACTGGCAAATCAATTCTAGTCCCTATTAAGCTGTTTTAAGTGCTTTTGGAACACCAGAGTTCTAGCTTTCTCCAAACAACACAAGTATTTAAGCTGCTTTAAGTCCAGAATAAGACCTCACAACATCAGAAGAGCTTAAGCAGCTGGTAATACATCGTCAAAAGCAGGCGGAATGAGGGAGCTGTGCTGACACAGTGTGTACTCCTCCAGTGCAGCAATAGTTGGGGTGGGGTCACAATTTCTACTGATTCCTGAACTTATTTAAAGATAGCCCATTTATGTCAAATCGGGGAACTTTTTGGTAAACAGTCCTTTGTGAGGACTACTTACCAGCTTAGGATTCAGTATAACTGTTCTGCCATTTAAATCCAGCTTCCCTGCCTGATAGTTTCTCTCTTGCTCTTTCAAGTATGTTTTTTCCACTGTTTCCAAGGAAGCAACGCAATGTGGGTTTGGGTTTTTTTTATTTTAAGGTTTTTTAAGCCAGAAGTCTGAAAGGCAACAAGTAGCTGTGAGTCCTTCCTTGTAGAATTCATATCCAGGTTTTACTTAGGCAAAGTGGTGTTGATTTTACTGGAAATTCGCCAAAGGACTTTAGCATTTAATCCTGCCAGCATTAATTAAGGGGTGTAAAAACACAAACTGTAAGAAGAACTCTGATAAGATAAATATCATTGTCCTCCAAATTGCTCCCAAGATGATAATTCAGCTTCTCAGCTGGTGTAAATAAGCCTCAAGCTTTTAACTTCCTTAAAATGATGCAAACTTAGGTCAGATGAGAATCTGGCCCACTGAGTCTCCCTTCCCTAAAAGGATAGCAGCATTCCTATTTTGTTGGAATTTCTTCTTGGTGTGCAGGCAGGGTGCTGTACATGGATAGAATGTGCACCAGGGGGATTTGCACCAAGAGCTTTGCAGGCTTATCTTGCTCATCAGCGCGTGTGGGTATCACTTTATCGAACCAAATGAGAATGAAGGAGGATGGAAAGCAGAGTAGAAAAAAATAGAAGGGGAAAGAAAGCAACATTTCCTGTGAATTGGTCCTTCAGTATTGTGCATAAACTCATTTGCACAGGGGACTTTGGCGTAGCCTGTGCTTTGCCTTCCGGCTCACGCCTGTGCAGGCAGCCTGGGTGGGGAAGGAAGATGAGATGACACGGCGTTGTCTTGCACAAGGACAGTTGCCTCCCATGAAAGAAAATAAAAAAGGAAGTGACACTGATGGTTTCTGGCAGAGCTTGCCAACCCAAACCCTTGCTCAGGGTGGAGCTCAGTCAAAGCAGAGGTGCAATGAAGTGATATGCAGAGAGCTGCACGCTCCCCGTATCAGCCCAGGTCCCGCAGCAGGCGCAGGGAGTGTGTGTTTGCTGCCAACAGCACTGGAACTAAGGCAGCAGGGAGGACTTGTGTGTATAGCAGCCTTTGGACATCTGAAGTGGCCAAGGTGGCCACTGTATGCCTCTGAGGACCAGAGTCCTTCCCTTGAGTATGGGCTGCCCACAGTCTTTCCCAAAACATTGCATTCAACAAGCCTCCTCCCGGCCCCAGGTAATTAGTGTGATACCCTCCCAGCTTAGCCAAAGCCATATGTGTGTAGCACGGTAGATTCGTGAACTTGTTTGGGGGATGTGGTAGCACCAAAATGCCTGGTAGACCTCCCCTCCCCACTCTTCCCACCATAGGGATCGCAGCTGAATTCCCGAGGTGCCGCAGACCATAGTTTAACCAACAACCCCCTACTCACACCAGGCATTTACTTGGGCTTATTTTCTGTGTGTTTATTTTCACTGGAGGGAGTCCAGTCAGGGATTTTGCTGTGGTAAGTGGGCAAAGATGGGTCATTTTTGCCAGCCATGCTGTGATGTGCCGTGATGGACAGGCAGCAGCAGCAGGCTTTGATTTCAGCAGACTGAGTCAGTTTGTCTTTTTGCTAGTTAGGTCCAAAATTAAATGCCATTTCCATGAGGCCACAATTTGGAATCATTAGATGCTTTTCAGTGAAGCAGTTTTTCACTTTAAAACAATGGTGATTCACTGGAACCAGAGGTGTCCGTGAGAGCATGCTCTTGTCTGGTGGGGTGTCTTTGGGTCCACAACAAAACTCCTGGTCCAAAGTGGAGAAAGAGAGGTCTGATATGGAACAAGGACCAGAGCCAAGCTGGCCTCATCCTCATACCTGAGTGTCCTAACTGTGGGGCTAAGAGTATTTAGGCATGTAGTTTAAAAATAATAAATCTCTCTTATTGAAGCTGTTTTGCTGCATTTAAATTATTAAATATCCTTTGAATCCACATCCTAGATGGGTGCCAGATACACAAGGATATATAGTCAGCCTTTGTTTCTCTTGGTCTTTCCTGCTGGAGCTATTCCATTTTGTATAAAATGGGCTAAATAAATAATTCATGGTCTAAAGAGAAACTAACTTGGTAGCTAGATGGTTATGACACTCTTCTGAGATGTGAGGGCGTCACGGGTAATTCTCTGCTCCAGTGAATGGTTGCTTATTTATTTATACTATCCGGAGCAGCAGGAGGAGAGGTTGATAGAGGCCCTCTATACTCCCACCAGCTCAGGGACCGGGGGACTCTGTGGATTGCAGGATACCAGCTGAGGGGCCTCAGTCCTCAGCTGAAGGTTATAATAAAGTGTGAGAATTCATTTTTTCCTCTTTTTTTTTTTTTTGGTGAGAAAAACAAGCCTCGTGTTCAGCACTAGTCTCAAGTGTTCGCGAACAGGAAGGCTGATGGCACATCGGGTTACCGCAGTGAATTTGGAGTGCTCAGCCAGCTCCTGGGCTGTGCTGGGAAATTAAACAGCCCTTGGTGGAGCTTCAGCAAGGGACTAGGTTTCTTCCCATCAGCAGCTCAGCCCATGAAGAGGTTTGGGAGAGGAAAGGGAAAAATGTGACAATTTTTCTTTATTTCTCCTACCCGCTGTTTTTCTCTCCATTCCACCTACCTACCTTTTCCCCCTCAGCAAAGGTTCCCTTCTGTTCAGCATTTCCCTTGGATGTAAGTAGGGTTAATAACTGCCTAATTAACCTGCCTGTAATTTGGGAGTTAGAATTAGATAAGTGCCCTGTGAGGCCAGCATGCCCATGAGTTATCCCATCACACTGTCTCAGGACAGTAACCAATGGCCCCACATCCCAGACTCCCCCTTGCAGGGGCTGTTCTTTCCATCCTGGCCCCAAGGAAGACTCATTAGTGCTCAGCAGGTTTTCTCAGCGCTGCAAGACCCTGGTGCACCGGGCTTCAGAGGATATCCATGACGACTCCTGCTCCAGAGAGCTGGGAGCTTTTGCCTGACACTCAGTGCATGTGAGAGCATCTGAGCCATCCTGCTGCAGGGAGAGGGTGATTGTAGGGTTTTTACCTGTTGTTGGCATCTCGAGCTCTTGTTTTGGTAGTACCAGTGTGCCCTGTGGTGCTAAGGAGCTGCTCCCCTCCAGGCAGGTGACCCTGTGTGCTGGGATGAGGTGGGAAGTGATGCTGGATTAAAATGTGTTTCTCTTCCCTACTTTCCTACCATTTTAATTTGCTGCATCATCACAGCTGAAAGCACTCCAGGACTTTTCTTTCCCCCAAACCCAAATGTGTACCCTACTGTTTTTTCAGGTTGCACAACCCCTGGAAGGTCGCACAACCCTGCCAGCACCTCTTCTTCCACCCCAGTGCAGCAGTGAAGGAGCAAAAGGGAAGATGTAGCCTTATGTCACAGGGTATTTGCAATGGGTCATGGTTTGTAGAAGAGTCAGAGGCCTCCTTTGTCCAGCTCAGAGCCAAATTAATAACTTCTTACTGATGAGCTTATAAAAAAAGAAAAAAAAAAAGAACAAAAGACCCATATTGACCAAAATATGTTTTCTGCTTCTTTTCAGGGAATCTGACTAAACATATGAAGTCAAAGGCCCACAGCAAAAAATGTCAGGAGATGGGCGTGTTGGTATCTTCACTGGTGGATCTGGAAGCCGAAGAAGGTAAAATCCTTTAACGTTACAAACCTGCTATTGCTGCTGAGAGAGAGCAGTGTCCACTCGGGCAGGACAGGTGCTCCACAGATCATCCTTCGTTTCAGTCCAGGTTCCTTCCAACACCCAAGGTTGGACTTCTGCTTGCACAGGGTGGGTTAGGGAGGCTGTGTCCATGGGACAGTCCGTGACCCCGTGTCTCCCTGCTGGGGGCTGTGCATGTTTGAAGTATTTTGGCTGGCTGCAGAGAGATGCCAGAGTAAACAGATGGGTCGGGAGCATCCCGCATTTGGCCCAGCACTCTGCATGAGGGCTATATACACAGTAAGAAATAGTGGATCCGTGGCACAAGAAGGTGCTTCTTGGTGTTTCGGGGTATCTCTAGGAGGGTGTTCAGGAGCCTGACTGATGTGCTCTGGAAGAGCCTGGGTCTCTCCTGTCCATAAAGGAGGGCAAATCTCTCCTTTGGAGAGCTATCTCCAAGGCAGCAAACCGAGACTCCCTGGGATCTCTTGCATGAAGATCTGAACCCCTCACTTTGCTGCCGCAAGCGCAGTCTGGTGGGTGAAGAAGAAAAACTAGTCCTGGACCCCCAGTTAGGATCTGAGAACATCTTTTACTGGAGCTGAAGTGCTGAGCATGACCGGGGGTGTGCCCCTTCGGTGTGCAGCCTGTGCAGGCTGTTGGTGATGTTCTTGCAGAGGGCATGTAGTCCTGCAGTACAGGAGTATTAATGATTCAGGGGGTACCTTCCTCCTGAAAGGGGCTCCAGAGAAGGATGTTGGTGACAATAAGCAGAACTGTGGTGACAATAAGCACTCTTGCCTCCATCAGAAATGTTGAGGGAAAGGTGAGGAAGATCTCCAAGCCAGGAGATGAAGGAACATGGGGAATTCTCATGTGTACTTAGCTGTTTGAGCTAGAAAAAGATATTTTACCCAAATTATTGGAGGCTGTGCTCCGACAGCTGTGAAGGGTTAGGTTATGTACCTCCAGGGAACAGTTAGATGTTTTTACGATTGTTATTCTGTTTCCTTTAGCAAGACCCTGAGTATTCAGATCAGGAGCTGCAGCAGAGGAATGAAGGGGAAGAAGCCTTAGGGGTGGCAGATCTCAGGTCCTCATGAAATTTTGGGTCATCTGCATTTGCGTTCAGTGGATCATTAGCATTCATAGGAAACACTGCACATACCAGCCAGAGAGGGAGGAGAGGCTCTGGGACCTCAGGTCTGTTTCTGTCAGTGTGTTTATTCCTGAATAAAACACTTAGTGTCACAGAGCAGAGTGGTGGTTTCTGTTTAAATTGCATTGCAGGCTGGTCATGGCACCACTGACCCCTCCTGGCTGCCACCCCAGAAATCCCAGTATGAAAGCAGCTCTTAGGGCTGTGTTTAGCACTTTTTTCCCATTTCCTGTTTCACCCCTCTTTCTCACCCCAAACCATTTTGATTCCCTCATCCCCAGGGTTCATTCTGCCACAGCCCACACGGGTTTGTTGACAATGGGTTAAAATGAACTTCATAAAACACATGGCGCCACAGTTATTTTTATAAAGTGAACATCAGCTGAGCAAGTTCTGGAGACAGCAGTGTGAGCCAGAGAATGTTAACTCGGCAGGAACAACAAACAGCGCTTATCACCCCGGTCCCCTGCTGAGGTCAAGTCCATCAGAGGCTTTATTGGGAAAGGGTCTGGTTCCCGGGACATGGGCAGTGTCACATGCTTCCTGCTTCATAGGTAATTAAAGATCTCTAAGCGCATTCCCCTGCGTAGCCCATGGTGGCAAGGGGGTTTGCTCGGCTGCAGCCCTGTGTGCCACAGAGGGAGCTTGGGGTGCAGGTGTCTCGCAGGGCTGGGGAGGCTGTGCCCGCAGGGCAGCCCTGGCCACTCTGAAGTGCTTTAAGTCTCAGTTTTGGATATCAAAGCTTAGAAATGCTGTCCCCCGCAGTGTGCTGTATCCTTGGGGTATCTCTGCCCTGGTTAATTAAGCTGTGCTGGGGAGATTTGCAGGCACTGGCATGCCATGGTCTCAAACTGCAGGAGCAATCAACAACTGTGGTTCAGGCCATCTATCACACTTCCAAAAACTGCTGAGCACAGTTTGGGTGTTTGCATGGCCCTGAGACCATTTCTGCAGAGGAGGTTGGATGTGGCCACTCTGTTTTGGAGGCACAGAGGTGCAGATGCAGAGAAGTCTGGTGTGGCCGCAGGGCTTCTGTCACTGTCCTGGGGCAGACGTGGCTTGGAGGGCTGATGTGACTGTCCTTGACCTGAACAGACCATGGCTCAGCTTGCCAACAGAGAACCTGTAGGAGATGTCTCAGAAGTCCCACTGGTTAACCAGTCCCAGACCCCAGTGATCCCCCAGGGCAGTGGCACCATGCCCTTTCAGGCTTGGGTTCTGGTTCAGGCCAGGAGTACTCACCTGGTCAATCAGGGGATGAGGACATGGGAGAAAAAAAGTCCTACGGCATTAGCAGACACCCATGCCCCCTTTCACAGCACCTTGCCTGCCACGCGCAAGGGTAGACAAAGGACTTTCCCAGGCCACGCAAAGTAAGCATCTAACCAGGACCAAGGATACCTGACCTGGCTGACAGTGTCCACTCTGCCTCAAGGGATGGATTTCTTCCTTTTAAATTGGCTTGAACTCCTGGCTTTTCTCCAGCTCTTCAGAGCAACCTTTCCATCAGGCAGAGACATGCTGTACTTGGCCGTGGCCTTTCCAAAGGAGGGCATGGCCAAAAGAAAACCTAGTCAGGGATTTTGCTTTAGCTGCCCCAGGGGGAAAGTGTTGGTGTGGTGTGAGCAGTGGGAGGCTGCTCCCGTGTGGGATTGCTGGAGAGCTCCTTCAGCCCAGGAACTCACTTAAAATAATTGATTAGCTGACGGTCTCCAAAAATCTCTTCCTGCTGTTATGCCACCTGTCTGAGATGCTTCTGCAGATAAAAGCTAGATAGGGAAAGACTGGTTGCATGACTTTGGAAAGAACAAATATTATTTTAAACCTTTCCATTATAGTCAATTAGAACTAATGAATCATATTAATTGATTGTCACTTTTGAAAACCTGCAAATCAGAAGTCCTATTTATATTACATGTAATTGCAGGCTTCTGAGGACAGAATAACAAGGGCTTGCTTCACCAGTCCAGGGGAACGCTTTCATTCATGATTTCCTTCAGTCAGTCATCATACAGGGTTGATAGTCGTGCGCTCAGCAGTGTGGTGTGAAAGCCTGTCCAGGCTGTAAGGTGACAGGAACACTCTGCTTGCGAAAACAGAGGTCTGGCACGTGGTGAGGCTGAGCTGGTCTCCACCGTTGGCCTTATGGAAGGACCAGGTCTAAACAAAAGCCCGAGGAAGGTCTGCCTTGCATCCCCAGGTCAGCTGGGAGAGGGCTGAGCGATCACCAGCTGGGGGACCATTTTTCTTGCCATCATTAATCATTGGTTCCTGACTGCTTGTGGCTGAACGCATGGTGGTTGGACACCTGCTAAGCCCAGCAAGGAAGGGTCCTACCTACTGCAGAAGACAGGAACCCCTTAGCTTTCGGAAGGGACTCCTCTCCCGTTGTTGCTGTTGGCTGCACGGCGGCTCACTGGAATGTGTTGCACTGTCTGTACTGTATTGCATTATGCAGGCAATCCATGTAATTTTAGAATTACAACAAATATACAGTCCCCATTTCCTCCCATTGATGAAGACCGTTCGTGTTTGTGTAAAGAGGATGGTGTGCCAGGAAAGAATGCAGAAAGATGAAAATGGGAAGGCGTGGTACTGGAGGACATTTCCTTTCTTTTCTTCCAGCTTCTGTTTCACCTGGTTAAAGCTAACACTGGACTTCTGCTGAAATTTCAAATATCCTGCCTCATGACTAAGGACACCCATTGCTCACAAATGCCAAGTAAATACTAAATAAAGCAGCCAAGAAGACAGTCAGAAAATTGTATTTTGTACTGTAGTGGTTGGAGCTATTGAGATGAATGAGAAAATAATGTAAAAATGGCAGAAAGGTGCATGAGAAATCAGAGATCACATCTGTATCATGCATCCCCTCTTCTCAGAGTAGTGGATTACAAAGAGCCTTATCCTGTGGAACCACAGAGTGTCTTCTCTCTTCTTTGCAAATAGGCTCAGAACAGAGCCTAGCAAGGACTAGTTTAATTAAAAAAAAAAAAAAAAAAAAGAGGCGGCTATTTCCATGTGGCATAAACCAGTGCAAGAGGATTGTCATGCTTTCCTTTGGGGGCAGGCAGGGAGGGAGCAGCAGTTCCTAAAACTCCTTGGATTATTTTAAACCAGAGTTATATTTCACTTGATTGTTTTTATTTCTATTTAAGGGGCAGGAGAAAGTAAGGGGTGTTACTATAAAAGGAGATTGGAGTATAATTCTTCTCTCCTGCATTGGTTTTCCTTGGTGTGATTGCATTGGTGTGGTAGAATAGCCTTGGGATAACACACATGCAGTGAGATGCAACCCTCAGACAAAGCCATCGGCAGGGCACATTTTCACTAGCTCCCTCTCCCCTTCCATCCTCCCTTTTTCCCTCCCTCTCTGTCTTCTCCTTACTTGCCCTTTCTCTGCCTATTAGCTCAGCAAAATGCGTTTCGATTGCAAGAGGCCAGGGCGCAGGCCGCAGCTCTCTTTCTGGCTGCAAGAAGCATGTTAGGAGGCCAAAGCAAATTCCCTTTGGGCTGTCCCAGGACTCACTGAAGTGTTTCCCTTGGTGGCAAATGCAAACAACTCCCCAGTGCAGAACTGGCTTCACATTTCCCTCATGCTGTCCTTCTGACCTTCCTCTTTGTCCTGGCCAGTGCCTGTCTGTTGTGTGACTGGGGCCAGCAGAGGTGACCACAGAGGACAAGACTCTCAGAACTATACCAGGGAGACTACAGCTGCCTGTGCATCCCGAAACCCATAGATGTCAAACCCCAAAACCAGAGACAGGGACTAGGTCATAGCTCTGTTAGTGAAATGCATTCCTTTTCCAAGCAAGAAATATGCACAGTTCACCCTACAGCTGAGAGAACTGGTCATTTGGAATAATACTTGCTCTGAACTCAGTTCCTTTGGGAGTTTGCAAACAACCCGCCACTGGATCCTGGGTCCAGCAGACACCGTCATTACACTAGCATTTCACGGTGCAAGTCAGCCCCTCGGTCGGGAGCTGCTGACTGAGACTCGCTGCCGTACGAGTTCTGCGGTAGGTCTCTATGTGGGCTGGTGACCAGATACTTTGAAACGGGGTGGGGAGCAAGGAGGTGCGTTTCAGGCTGACTCGGGTAAGTAATCAGCCGTGGTAAAATGCATGTCTTATTTCACTGGTAATGCTACAAACTTCATGAGCATTTACTAGTAAGGCCCTGTTATTCAAAGTAAACAAAATTAGTCTTTTTCTCTGTAGATCACAGTGACTTCTCACTGTGTGGCCACGTCCCCTTCTGAAAGCCACCCTGCCTGCTGCAGGCAGGTGTGGTCCAACCTCCTCGTTAGCTCCGTGTCATTTCCCCTCTGGCTCGTCCTGCTGACAGATGGCAGCTCTAAATGGAAAAACCGTTCCAGTGTTCATCAGAGGAGAAACAGTGTCCTAGGCTGAACTGGTGGGGAAAAGAGGCCAGCAGCGCCGCAGTTCATTACCCAGTTTCACGCAGGTGTCAGAGCAGCATCCAGGCGCTCTCCTTCCAAAGACGGGGACCAGGCGCACTCCAGCAGCTCTGCACCCATCGTCTTGGGGCTTGGCGCAAACAAGAGGTTGAGAAACGGGTATTTTATTAGCCTCTCCAGAGCAGTGGGGCTTGAGGAAAGCCTCCTGCAGTTGTGTTGAGCTGCAGTGACATCCAGTGGCTGCTCCCGATGGGCCTCAGCAGGCTGAGCTTGCGTGGCGGCCAGCACCGCTGCACATCTGGCAGCGGGAACGGGGTCCTGCTCAGGGCAGAGCAGGGCAGCGGCTCAGTACCAAGTGAGAGGTTGGTGCTGATCTCAGGAAGCTGCTGCGGGCTCTTAAAGTTGAAGAGAGATGCTGTATAACCTACAGACATATTTTAATCCTTTAGAATCTGCTTTCTGTATAGTCCTCACACGCTTGGAATAACAAAGCATCCGTGTGCAAGGCCTTCCACAGATAGACAGCAGAAGACTCTGCCACAACGAAGTGTCTGCATCATAAACAGAATTTATCAAAATAAGGGAAAATCCACAGAGATTCTTTTAAGCCTATTGTTTACTTTTTTAAAAAAGTCCACTCTCACTAATGTTTAACTGTGACATAATCTGGACCAGAAAAGGCCCAGTGTGGAGGACGGGAGCAGTCATCCCAGGAACTTTGGCTGCTGTAGATATTTTGTAGGCAGCATTGCAACAAATAGTCATAAAAAGCCCACCAAAGGATGATGGTGCTGCTGTTCTCCTTGTCTGTTAAGAGCCTTTTTTGTATTTCTAGACAAAGGCAGGCAAGGTGTGTGAAGGTGTACATCAGAAGCAGGTACTAATGGCTGCTTGTGTTGACAAAGCAATGGCAGGAACCAGAATTAGGGTAGAGCAGGAGGTCCCAGTGGGGTTCACTGGGATCATCAGGAGTGGAGTTGGCACAGAGGGCTAGATTGCAGGCTTCAAAGCATGAGATGATCAGATCTAGGAAATAGCTGGGTCCTCTCTTCTCCCCGTAGAAGTTTTCAGCAGATTTAGCACAAACCCAGCCCCTTTATGTGTGTTTTACACTCTCTGTTTTGTGTTTGCCTATCCCTTCAGGAACAAGTGAAGACCTATTCCAGGACTCTGAAGGGCGGGAGGGATCTGAGCCAATTGAGGAACACCAGTTTTCAGACCTAGAGGAATCTGATGATGATGATGACAATGAAGATGAGGAAGATGAGGAAGAAGAGGAGAGCCAAGATGAACGACCTTTAAAATTGCCAGAAGGCAAGCATACCACCCTCCCAAGGCACTCTTCAGGTGGCTCTCCATCTTCTCAAGAGGAAGGCACTGAAATAGCATTGTCCTTACCCCAAGAAACTGTTTCCAGAAGCCAAAAAGTAGGTGAAGGCCAGCAGGCCTCCTCCTCAGGGCTGGAAACAAAGTGGTCAGCAGACAGCAGTGACATTGCTGTGTGCCACAGCTTCTTGAGTCTCCACAGACCAGCTTTGACCTCCACCGAACAGTTGGCTTCTGCTGAGAGAGAATCTGTCACAAGGCCACAGATGTCCTTAGTTATGGACCTGTCAACCTCAAAAGACACGTCCCCAAGAAAAAGGTGGTCTCCAAGCCAGGAGTCTGGCAGAGATGGTGGCAGCAGCAGACCAATACTAACAAGAAAGCATCTATTAACCAAAAATGAAACTTCACCGAAACGTTTTTCACCAACAGGAGAACTGTCTTCTCTAAGGTGCCTGTCTCCAGGGAGAGGGTTGTCTCATTGCCAGCGCGTCTCTCCCAGGAGGGAGGCATCTCCACTGAGATGTGTGTCACCAAGACTCGAGCTGTCACCCAGCAGGCATCTCTCCCCCAGAAGAGAGCTGTCCCCAAGAACGTATGTTCCACCAGAAGGAGAAGTCTCCCCTGTGAGGCACTCATCACCGAGCAGAGAGGTGTCATCAGTCAGATACTTATCGCTGAAGAAAGTCTTGTCTCCAGGCTGTTCAGAGTTGCCTAGGTATCCATCCCCTGGGAAAGAGGACTTGCCTGGTACTAGCAAATCAGCAGCAGATGACAAAGTTCAAAGCTCATATCAAGCCCAGCATGGGATATTATCTTCGATGCCTCTACCTCACAGGTTCTTTGGCAAAAATGTACAGCTATACGAGTCCAAGCTGGTAAGTTCAAGCCTCTCTTGCCTTCTAGTCCCTGCAGTACATTCTCTGACATGTTTTTTAGTGAAGGTTGCAATGCAGAAGCACAGTAACCCTGACTGTGGCCAGTATCACAGATAACCCAGAGAAAAGTGAGAGTGGACCGCAATGGGTTTTGCACCCATTTTGGTCCTACCCAAATTTTGGTCACTTGAAGAGAAATAAAGCTGTCCCTTCTCCAAGGGGTTATTTACACTCTTGACCCAACTAGTCTCCTGCTGAGACAAGCAGTAAGGATGACCACTTAATAAGGAGTAGTTGTTACTAAGAGGCTTTTTTTCCCTGGGAATTTTGTACCCATTTCTGAGATTTCACCAGCTGAGGTGAAGCTGTGACCTTATTGTCAGTGACCTGAACCAGATCTTAAGTCCCCATTTACACTCTGTTGCTGACTCCTGGGATATGTACATATGCAGCCAACTCTGTTAGATTAACTGCTGAGAAATGTTTGTTTGGACACCTCTGATTTCATCTCGCCTCTGTCTTCAGCACAGAGAAGTGTTTCCCACTGAGTCCAGAAAATTACTTAATCTCTCTGCTGAACATATCAAATCCTATGGGTAAAGGAAAATTGCATGTTCCTCCGACTGCTACAGGCAAATTAGACGTCGGGTTTGGTGGAATGTTTCCCATTTCTACTGAAGCGCCTGGCTCTCCTGTAATTTATGCGGATGAACATGAGGTTCGGTTGCTGGAGTTGCTCTGCAGTGAAACTGGTGTGAGGAGAGACTCGAGCCCTTAGGGACTGCACTGGGAAGAGAGAGGCCTTTATACAACCCCTGGAGAACCTGTCATGGCAGATGCTGACCCAGGTCCTCTCCAGAAAAGCCACGCTACCCAGTGTGCGTTTCTTCATGTCTATGATAACCATCTTTTGGTGCTGCCTTCCTTCTGCTTTCCATTCTGAGTGTTTGTCTTACTTCCTCAGAGACTATCCTTTGGTTTAGGTCCAAACTTTTGCTTACTTTCATGCTATTTCCCTTTCCTGTCAATTAACTTATTGTGGTGAATCTCAGAGCTGTGGAAACCCCAGTCCTTCAACTCTACAGCATCTGTCAGGAAAACTGCCCACTGCTACTACCTGTAGCAAATGCCCTAAGTGCCGTAGTCCACAGTAGGAGACAATATCATACACCCCTGCTTATCTGCCCATTCACACTCTTTAACTTACACTCTCACATGCATAACTTTTTGCTCCATTTTCCTGCTTCTCTTATGCACCCGAAGTCACCACTGTGGCTTTTCTCATGTGCCTGCAAAATAACAATAAAGAATGTGACATTTACGAGTGAGATGGACAGGTGGGCTTTTGTTGCAAAATTATACTTCTTCATGATAAGGCTACAAGAGACAGAAAGATCAGAGGTGGATTTATCAGATTCCAAATGGAGCTCTGTGCTCAAAACTCGTGCCCTATGCATTGCTTAGAAATTTGGAGATGATCTTAGCTTAGCTTCAGTGTAAGGCTTTCAGCCAAGTCTGTGCATCATGCCTGGCCGTGACCATCTCTCTTCCCACTGGCTCTTGCTTGCAGGAGGTAGTCTCTCCTTCTGGTGCCTGTTGCACAACTGAGATCATTTTCCCAGCATCCTTATAGTAATTCTGCCGAGACTTCATGTGGCTAAGTGAGATTTAGCAAGTGTTTGCACTTTTAGTTGCTGACCAAGTAAACACTATCTTCAGTGCCTCTGTCTCTTCTGCTGTCTTTTTGCTGCTTTCCTTGGTTGCCTCTTCATAGAGATCCAGCTTTCGGGGTCTGGCAATTCCCCATAATCCTACAAAAAACTATGCCCTCCACTGAATCCTCAAATTTTATAGCTCACCCCATCTTAATGGAAAGTTGATTTCAGTTTCTCTTGCTTCCTCTTCTTAGGAGTCCTGCTTAGGTGTTTAGTTATAACCTCATCACTAATTAATCCATTTCTGTTTAGCCACATATCTCTCCATGATGTACATTAGGAAACTATGTGAAGCACCGAGAGAGAAAGAGGAAAAGGTAAAATGGTAGGGTCTTAACCCTTGATTTATGCAGACCACACCATGAGGGTGGTGGTGGGGACCACACTGATGGGTGTGCTTTGTGTCAAATGAGAGTTAATGCTATCTCTCGCTCAGTCCAAAACACCCTTGCAATTAGCAGCTGTAAGGAGGTAATCCTGCTTTAAGAAAGCCCAGTAAAAATAAATAAAATAGTCTGGGCTCTCAGAAGCCCCATGTACTGAAAGGAATCCAAAGAGGATGTCAGGAAACACTGGCAACTCTGATAATAGGACAAGGGGTAATGGTTTTAAACTAAAAGAGGGTAGATTCAGACTAGATATAAGGAGGAAATTTTTTACGATGAGGGTGGTGAAACACTGGAACGGGTTGCTCAGAGAGGAGGTAGATCCCCCATCTCTGGAAACATTCAAGGTCAGGTTGGATGGGGCTCTGAGCAACCTGATCTAGTTGCAGATGTCCCTGCTCACTGCAGGGGGGTTGGACGAAGTGATCTTTAAAGGTCCCTTCCAACTCAAACCATTCTATGATCTTATAATGATCTCCTGAACCACACCCCTGGATTTGTGCCTCAACAGACCATGGGCATATTTGTTCCCTGAAGGCAAACACTGTGGGTTGTGTTGCTCCTTACCTGAAAGGTTTGGGGGTCCAAATCCTCCTTTGTTGATTGGTCTCCTCCAACTTAGAATAAAATGTTTACAAAACCAATCCTTAGAGTGAGCATTAATGATGCTAATGCCATAACTTCACATTGCACTGATTCAGCTCTTTCTTTTCCCTCTGCGGCACAGAAGATAGAACCACGGAGCCCAACATGCTCACCTGGCGTCACACAGCCTGTCTGCTCCAGACCCTTGCAGGCACCTCATGAAATGCATGTCCACACTCCCAGCCGAGGGGAGGAGAATGTCTTCAGCCATCTACCGTTACATTCACAGCAGCTCACGAGGACTCCGTATCCTATGATTCCCATTGGGGGCATCCAGATGGTCCAGGCGAGGCCGAGCACCCATCCCAGCTTGGTGCCCAGCTCAGTTGTGTCCCTGCAAGCAGGATACTTTGCTTCTGGCAGCAGTGGCTTCGCGGAGTTCAGCCGGGCTCCCGAGAGGGACGAGGAACCACAGGTCCCGCGGGAGCCATCATCGGCATCGGTCTCCCCGGTTGCAAAGGTTTCTAAATACACGCTGTCCCCAGAGATTATGAGCAGTAGTTACTTAGAAGAGAAAATGAGGACTAGTGAGCTTCAGCAAAAGACAGAGCAGGAGGAATACAGGGTAAAAATGTTTGCTGAGTCTAGCCACGTGGAGCAGGCAGGCTGCTCGGCATCCCCAGCCAGCCCCAGCACAACTGACAAGCACTCTCCAAAGCCTTCGACAAGCGGGGAAGAACCCTTGAAAAAAACGGGCAAGAAGCAATCTGGCAGCTCGAGCACTTCTTTTGAATCATCCTGCACTTTCATCTCAGACCTCCCCTCCCAGCCGCTGGACCGAAGCAGCAGCACCGGCTGCCTCTCAGAGCCCTCATCCAGCCATTCGCACGCCCAGTCATTCTCCAGCCGGAGGAGAAACCTCTCCGGAGAGCCGAGTCGCCAAGGGGGAACCTCCAGGAAGAGCAGTCCACACCTAGAGCATGCAGATTTAGGTCAAACTCAAAACAAGGTGGACGAAAACACGGGAAGTACTTAAGCCTCCATCTGTTCCACCTTTAGGCTTCCTATGTAAAATCAACAGACATTTTCAACACTATTTTCTTTAGTATAATCATCGCTATAAGAAGCACTCTAGTGAATGACCAAACCCATGGAAGATTCCTGGTTTTCTTTGTCCCAGTCTGGTATTATCTCCACATGTATGCAGTTACTTGTGCCTTTTTCTATACCTTTTGTTGCTTGAAATGTACAAAAATGTTTGAGGCTGTGAATATTTTTTTAGAGTTTTTTGGAAAGGGGTTTGTTAGACCTTGTCTTTTTTGCCATTTAGGTGTGTTGTTATGGGCCTGAGAGATGCAGAAAGGAAAGGGTTAAGCATTTTAAGAGGAAGAAGATGCACTGAAAACAAAAACAAAACAGAAAAACTTTTTTATATTGATTAAATGATTAAAAAAACCCCGAACCCTTGCTCCTGTGTACAGAAGTTTATGATTCGTATTTATTACATGCTTTATTTAATTCTCTCAAAGTGCTTGGTTTTTTTTTCTCGCATCCCTCTGATTGCCTACGGTTGTGCTTTAAACAGTTGAGACTGCTTTACATTTCAAAAACGTGTTTACCCTGAACCTGTAAATGAAAGTAGCACTTCCTTGAGGAGGGGGAGGTTTGCTCACAGTGAGAGAAATTGTCACTCCAAGGAGAAAATGAATCTTGAGCATCCCTCCCTCCTGCAGAACCCATCAAAGCACTTTTCTAAAAAGGGACAAAAAAAGGTTCTTCTTCAAAGATTTAACTGCAAGAACATAGGAATGTGTCGAATGTAGACCCAGTGCCAGGAGTGGTGTCTCTCGCTGGACGAGCCGGCCTTCTGCTTGCTTTAATCCTTCCACCCCGTGCCCGCTCCCATGCGCACGGCCGCTCTGCAATGCCCCCACATCGCCCCGGCAAAGTCTTGCCTGTGCCCAGGAGCGCCTCCTTCCTGGGGTTTGGAAGCCCTCTGTAAACACCCTCCTTTAAAAGTGGAAGTAAACTCAGCCTTGCAACCATTTTTCCTCCGTAATTTTTCAGTTGCGGACAAGCGCTCTCCATCCCACCCCTGCTCGGTCCTGTCTGGTGTGGCTTCGTTGGGCTCTAGGGATGCTGGGGTAGTTGGTGTTCTGCTCGTTTGCACGCCTGTGGCTCTGTAACTCACAAGTGACTCTGTCTTATTTAAATTTTATTTATTTATTTAAGAGGAACGTGGCGGACGTACTCCTTATTGTGCAGATGGGCCCTTTTTTGATGTTTTGGAAGAAAAAATTTATGATGCTGAGTGGTTAATGTTTGCAATCAGCTTGTTATGCATGCACAGTAACTTTTTCCAGAGCAAACTTTTAACTATGACCATCCGTCGCGGAGCAATGGCCTCTACTGCCAATAGATACGATACCAAATACAGAGAGACGCGATGGAGCCGTTCCTCTCTGTCACCTGAACATGCTTTTAAAAATATCAGTGTTCGATACATTTGCCCTAGCAGACAGCAGGCTCTTTACTACTTCAGAGGGTTTTCTGGTCTATGGGGTCTGTACAAACCTCTTTTTTTTATTTTAACCAAAAAAAAAAAAAGAATATTTAACCAGTGGACCAGTTCTTTCTCCTTTCAGAGCTGTTCCAGTTTATCGGGTACGTAATACACTTTTTAAAAAAAAAAAAAAATTAAAAAAATTTAAAATAAACCCAATCAAAACCTGAGTGAGAACATATTTCCTTGCCAGACTTGATGAGCTATGAACTGTTCCCGTTTCACGGGCAAATAATATACATTTTTTAATAATCTTCTGTGATTTTTTTTTTTCTTTTCTTGTAAAGGGAATTAAGTACAAAAGAAGATATCATGGAAATAACGTTAAGGCTGTGACACTGACCAAATCAACTCCCAGACCCCATTTATACCTTACTTAGCACTTTTATCAAGTTTCGCTTTTTCCCATCTCTCCCTCCTGGCCCCAAGTGTGGAAGCTGGTCCTGCTTTCAAACCTGGCCAGATCCCACAGCAGGAGCAGGGTCTGGGAGCTCAGTTCAGCACAGCAACTCTGCTCAGTGAAACCCTTCTGCACCAGCTTAAACCCTGCTCAGGCTTTAAGTGTGTGCTTAATATTGAGAAGGCTCAGAGTGGACTGCTCAGCCAGGGTCGGTGCGAGCGTCCCTGGAAACCATCCACCAAATCCAGCAACAGTTTTGACTTTCCTGAATTCTGCCAGTCTTTCCTCCCTTGCCCTTGTCACCCTCTTAGCATTATTCCAAGGTAGATTTTTGTATTTAATTTTTTTAATATATATATTGAAGGTGTACATAAAGACAACGCAGCAGCTGTGCACTCAGTGTCCTGGTTTTGTTAGGTGCATTTGACATGAGCTTTGGGCTAGATCAAATTTGCTCAGCTTCTTTCTGTAACTGTATTTTAATCCTTGACCTGTTGATACTTTGCATGGGGTTTTTTTTTTTTACTCCCTCTGTAATTTCTGAACAGAGGAAAAAAAAAAAGCCAACAAAACCCAGAACTCATTACATTTGTTTCTTGCTTTTGTTGTTGTGGTTGGTTGGTTTTGGGTTTTTTTAACGCCTTTCCAGCAGCTCAACATGAGTTAAAGCTTTCTGCATCCCAGCTGGGGAGGAGCATCCACGCTGGCAGCTGTCAGCCGGTGCTGCGTGGAGCACCGGTGTGCGCGCCTTTGCCTGCGGCCAGTGAAGAAGTGGGGAGAGAAGCTTGCGAAAGGGCCGTGTAGCTGCGAGGTGCTCCGAGGTGCCCTGCTTGGACCCCATACCCACCGCCTGGCAGCCATGGAGCAGGCATATGCAGGGACCACTGAAAACTCAGGAGATGGGCAAAAAGAACCCAAGGTCGTGCGGAGTCTCGACGCGGTTCGGCTTCTCAGCAGAGCGGCTGTGGGCACGGTGGGGGAGGCTCTGGCTGGGGTGAAATGGTGCTTCACGCTATACCTACCGGGCGCAATATGGCCTACTGGATAGGCAAAAAGGATCAAAAAAAAATATATATATATATTTAAGGGCTAATTATCACACTCACAGCTGAGA